>NC_079171.1:10441279-10756279 GCF_947568905.1 Ostrea edulis | reverse complement strand
AAATAATTAGAAGAATAGTGAAGGGATATTTATTTTGATATATAAGTACCGATTAATTCTTTTCTTTAAAATAAGGACAAACTCTTGGTTTTGATCGAGTCCAAAATATCATTATGGGTTTGTCTTACAAGTTTTAATTATTTTGTTCGACAGGTTTTTACGATTTAATTTATGCAGATTTTTTTAAATTTAGTACACGAAAACTATTCCCCAAAGTCTTCTGCATTCTATATGATTTCATCGAACATTTCTGACATGATTTCATCTAACCAAGGCTAGTCCCATACCCTAAATTGTTATTCTACAATGAAGTACAATGACTTTTTTCTTTGTTGATGGAAATTAGAGAGAAATCTCGTCCGATGAAAACAAAACAAAACAACTTTCACCATTGCTAATTAGATGATTTTGATCAACGAGATACCAAAAACTGAAAACTGCACCTACAGTAATACAGAATTTGTTATGAGTGATTTTTTTTAAGTTACGGGAAAATCAATTAGAAATTAATTTCAAAATTAAGGATTATCTCCCTTACGCATAGCTCTTATCCTTAGACAATTCTGACTCCACTTTTATGACACTCTGTTTTTTGCCCTATAATAGCTCTAGCAAGTTTATTATTTCGGATTTCAAACATTTTGGTTGAGCATCACTGAAGATACGTTATTTGTCGAAATGCGCATCTGGTGCATGAAAATTGGTACCGTATAAGTTTTATTTCATGACCCCTGGGTCGAAGCCTCTGCTGGTGGACTGTTAGTCCCCGAAGATCTCTACAGCTCAGTAGCTAAGTTCTTCGTTACTAGCTTGAAAATACGGATGTATATTTAATTGATGTGATAAATTTTAGAACTTCATTTCAAAATAAAGGATTTTCTCCCTCATGCATAGCTCTTGTGCTTACACGAATTTGACTCCACTTTTTTGGCACACCGTTTTTCCCTATAATAGTTCTAAAACTTCATTGTTATTTCGGATTTCAAACATTTCGGTTGAGCATCACTGAAGAGACATTATTTGTCGAAATGCGCATCTGGTGCATCAAAATTGGTACCGTATAAAATTTTATATTACCCTACCCCTCTTTCTATTGTCAAACAACCAGCCATCATGTTTCTTTGTGTTTTTTATTTCCAAATTATGACGTCATGATGACATCAAAGATTGTCAGCCATGTATAGTGTCATAGTCGGGTCATTGATGTCCTTAGTTACCGTCTCCAAGGAACCATCCGTCATCCGTACCTCGCACACTGTCCCGGTGCCTTAAATAGATTGTAAATACGGGGCATTATTTTCAGGTATTCCGTGTACCGCAATTCCTATAGCTATGAGGATTTTTGCTGTAATTCTTATAGCTATGAGGATTTTTGTTGCAATTCTTATAGCTATGATGATTTTTGCTGTAATTCTTATAGCTATGAGATTTTTTGCGTTTTCAACAGGAGTTTGCAGATTCAAAGTGAAGCACGGTTATATCGAATCATTATTGCATCATTATACCTTAGTATGTATCATAATTTTGTAACTGACCTGTGTGTAATATGTATACATTTTGTAGCCCTTCACCAGCAATGGCGACGTTTCCAATACACACCCACGCACGCATGCACACAGAAACACACATACATACACACACGCACGCACACATACGGGCGTATACACGCACACGTATGTATGTATGCACGCACACACATACGGAATGAAACAGTTTGTGTATAAACAAAACGTGTAGAAGAGCGAACAGTGAAACACAGGGGGAAACTTATCCCGCATGTGCAGTTGTTTTATCTTACTAAAGTCATTGCAATGAGCATACCTGAACTGTTTGGTACAATGCTTTGTACTATGCCTATATGTCGCTCATTGTTCTCCTCTATAATCTTGACCAAATCACCGACATTGTAACTGGCCTGTAATATTCCATTTTATATTCTTACTTTAAATTCTCGCACAAAATTTAAGATTTCACATAGAACGTGTTTACTTACCCAGACTCCTGAAATAGTATTTAAAAAGAACATAACTAATATCACATAAGTGAAAGGATCATTGCGCTCTCTGTTCATGTCTGTCAGTTATAACCCAGACTGAGCACACACTTCTCTATATCTGTCAGTTATAACCCACACTAAGCACACACTTCTCCACAATTGACTGTTCGGTTGACCCGGGAACTGACTAACAAACAAAATCGGATTAATCAAACATACATGAGTTTTGCGTGTCCTAGTTTGTCAATATATGCGATTTTACTTTGCTAAACAAACTCTCATTCAACACCACATACCACTACCTACAAGGCAAAATATGTATGTGTGTAAGCTTATAAATTGTTCAATACTATTTGATATATGTTTTTTCTTTCCCAAATGACTTATTAGTAAGGGATGAACATTTAAATGACTTATTAGTAAGGGATGAATATTTAGATGACTTACTAATAAGGGGTGGACATTTAGATGACTCATTAGTAAGGGATGGACATTTAGATGACTCATTAGTAAGGGGTGAACATTTAGATGACTTACAAATGTATTAGTAAGGGGTGAACATTAAGTTGACTTATTAGTAAGAGGTGGACATTTAACATACTTATTAGTAAGGGATGGATATTTAAATGACTTATTAATAAGTGATGAGCATTTAAATCACTTATTATTATGGGATGGACATTTAGATGACTTATTAGTAAGGAATGAAGATTTAGATGACTTATTAGTAAGGGGTGGAAAATTAGATGACTTATTGGTAAGGGATGAACATTTAGATCACTTATTAGTAAGGGATGAACTTCAGCCCCCTCTCTGGCCATAGATAGCCTTTGAACCACTGCACTCACTGTAGATTGTCCTATTCAGGACGTACAGTGAGCACAGCAGCTTGGGCGATGATCCGTTCAGTCATTGCATGCATATACTTCAACGATACTATTTTTACACCCTAAAGAATAAATAAAAGCCATTTATTAGATAACTGATATACAATTTTCACATACAACAATCACAGTGAAGACTTGGTGATCGTCCTGAAACATGTTTCAGTGAGATTAAAGAAAAATAATAATAAAAAAACTAGAAATATATTCATAAAACATGAATAAAGGACATCACAGAGTCGTCCACTTCTGCTTTATACTTAGATATCTTATTGAAAGTAGACATTAACGGTAAACTGACAACTCAACTCTAAGACAAACGGAATGATTTCAGCGTAATAGTCAGTTTTTAAATCGAGGTAAGCTACTGACAAACAAGTTGACAGTACTGGGATTTCAACAGTCTCAATTTAAATCAGCATTTCGCAACTTATATGGTCGTTATAACGATCTAGTTCGTGAATACGACCTATCATTGGGTCAAATGCTGTCTGACGTGTTTCATACCGATTGTTAAGCCGTTCTTGGCACACTGGTTTTGACTGCGGATAACTCCGTTTACCTGATCAGGATATATGACTCACGGCGGGTGTAACCGGTCGACAGGGGATGCTTACTCCTCCTAGGCACCTGATTCCACATCTGGTATGTCCAGGGGTCCGTGTTTGCCCAACTATCTATTTTGTATTGCTTATAGGAGTGATGAGATTGATCACTGATTGTTATCTTCACCTTGAATGAATACCCTATCCAATGTGGAATTTGTAATGCAGTATGAAAAAAAAAAACCCGAGGGATTTATTGGTACATTCTCATGGCCCGATATTCTGCTCCATTCACAATTGAAAATAGGTAGATCTCCCCCCCATTTTATGGAAAGCAAGAAATGTTTGTAAAACATATTATCCATGGTGCAAAATTGAAAAAGGGTAATGCACAAGCATCATTTAATAGATAGTAGTGCAAATCAATTCAAAATATTGAGCAGACAATATTTTCCTATATCAAGAGTGGATTGATCATATGACCTAAAAATCAATGGGGGTAATCTACTCCTGATGCTGTATCAAGATTGGTGTCAATCAAGCAAATGATTTTTAAAATATAGGAGATAATGCATACCCCTTACCGTTGACCATGTAGACCCAAATTGTATAAAGGTCATCTACTCCTTATGATGTACCAGTCTGCCAAGTTTGATGTCTCAAGTAAAGGGTTCTGAAAATACTGAATGGACAGTATATTCACATGTCCAGTTTGACCCTTGACCTTCAAACATATGACCTCAAAATTGAATGGAAACATCTACTCCTGAAGATGTACCAGTGTACCATGTTTGATATTTGTCAAGCAAAGGATTCTCAAGATACTGAGCAGACAATATAGCCCTATGTCCAGCGCAGATTGACCCTTGACCTTTGGTCAAAGCAAAGCAATATGCCCCTCTTCTTCTAAAGAGGGGGTACATACAAATTAGAATACTGAACCTCCCCTTTTATAAAAAAAATAATGCAGGTTAAAGGTGACCATAGGGGGCGATTGAGGGAAAATGTCTCCTTCATGTAAAAAACTGTATAGCTTTTCAATGGAGAGAAAAAGTTGTTGCATACTTTTTTATTCATCTTATAAATGAATTATAACAGATATGCACTGATTTCTCAATAAGGAATTCACTTTGTTGTGTTAGTATCAGGGTTTAAACCTTTATTGAGACTGGTGTAGGGGTAGCTTTTTATATACAGGTAAATCTGAATTGTGTTCCTGCATATCAAAATGTATACAAAATAAAGAAAACCTTCGAAACGCCCTTTACTATTGTTATTTATTCTAAAAGTTTTAATACAGTTAATATCACACAAAAATTAAAAGAAAACCATTCAAACACTGTTCCTTATCAAAATAATGCATTATTTCTATAGTAAAGTGAACTGTTCTAATTAAATCATGTAACATTTTCTCAAAATTTTTCTTTTATCTTTAACCTTGTTGATTAAATATCATCCATTAATTTCACTCTGAATATCATTCAAATGTACCAAAATTGTAAGAAAATTGTTCCAAAGACTATCAATTTTGCATCGGTTAAATGCTGCCTAGCTATAAATAGAAAGGTTATCATTATCCAAAATTATCTTTAAAAAAATTATCTTCGCATGGAAGGCAGATTCTCATCTCTATACGTGGGTATCACAAACGGATATAATAATAATGATAATAATAATAATAAATACAATTTATAAAACGCCTTACATAGAACATATTACTCTAGGGCGCTTTACAAGGGTAGCGGCAAAGAAAGCAACAGTAATAAAAAAACCCAGAAAAACCCCGTTAAATGAAATTAAACGAGAGTATGACATACAATCTTACATCTATAAAACTGTTAAAATAAAACATTATTAAGATCGATAGCTAAAGATTTTTTTTTTGGTAGAACATAATGCTAAGTATATAGAATAATTATAAAATGTTAAGTCAAAAGCTAACATACTATTGACATAAATGTTCTAAGTAAAAAGTAATAAATACAAATAAAACAGAATCACAGATCACACACTAAAAGCAAGACGAAAATTGGTGGGTCTTTAAGTTTCTTTTAAAACAGTCGAATTTCTTTACATTTCTAAGTCCACATGGCAGACCGTTCCAGAATGTCGCTGCCGACATGTCAAAACTCCTCTCTCCATAAGTCTTACAGGGACTGTAACACGACAGGCTGAGTCCGATCTTAGCGATCTCGCCGGTGTGTATGGTGTTATCAGTTCTGACAAATATCTAGGAGCCAGGTTGTGAAGACACTTGTAAACATACAACAGAATTTCGACAAACATTATATTTCCCGGCCATATTCAGAGTTAGGCAAAACAACTTCATTAACTAATTTGAAACTAGGCTAATCGCCAAATATGGAAAAACGAGGTCAAGGGAACATCAATGTCAAAACATAATGTCACAAAAGAATAGTTACAACTATGTATCAGTGTAAGAAATTTCATAAAAATATTTCAGTGGTTGCTTTGATACTGAGCTAAACAGTAAATAGGGAAAAGTAAGGTCAAGGTGGAAGGAAAGGTCAAGGCCAAAACATATTGATGCAGTTAAATATATGTCATCAATATGCATCAGTATACTAGGTTTGATAAAAATATCAAAATATATTGAATAGTTACTTTGAAAGTGAGCTTGATGCAAAGTGTAATAGAAGGACAGACGGAAGGACGGACAGACGACGGACAATAGGCGATCACAAAAGCTAACGCGACCTTTCACTCAGGTGAGCTAACAAGAGGCCCACAGGCTTTATCAGTCGCCTGAGTACTAGTGAAAAAGTATCACTACTCTCAAGGGCCATGAAATCTAGGGAAAAAATCCGGTTCTGAATACCTATGCTAAATGTTCAGCAAAAGTATAAAACAAAATGTGTTCTTAAAACTTCAATGCCTTCAAAAGTGCATACACTGATGAAAGGCTTTACATAATATAATAGGTGTCTTAACATTAGAAGATATGACTGATTTGGACCCATCCTAAAGTCAAAACCCTGGATTGTGAAATTCACCATTTTTTGCACATCCTTTTCCGCTATTCCTAAGTATGCATTTAGATTTTATACAGTATCAGCAGACTTGTACATAAATACTTTATACTAGTTTTGGCCCCACCATGGGATCTATAGCCCTACTCCAGGGATCATAGAATTTACAATTGTGGTAAAAGACTTCCTGCCCTTTTTAAATATTCATTTAGTTTCAATTTAGTATCAATAACACTAACGGAGATATTATCTAAGTGTTTTACACTGTGTACTAAGTTTCGCCCCACTTTGGGGTCAGAACCTCTGCCCCGGGGATCATGAAATTTACAAGTTTGGTAGAGGCCGTCCTGCTCTATATCACTATGCATTTAGTTTTTCTTACATGTCTGCGGTTCTTGAAAAGATTTTTGAAATTTGGTCAATTTTGATCAGTTTTTGCCCGGCTCCTAGGGCCCAATGGGTGCTGGAGTTTTGAAATTTAAAATCCATGTCCCCCTTGTCCTAAAGATGCTTCATACCAAATTTGAAAAGAATTGGAATAATAGTTATGAAAAAGTTAAAAAGTGTTCAATAGTTACTGCACGACACGTCGCACAACGACAGATGACAACCAATTGCAATATAGGTCATGTGAGTAAACTCAGGTGACCTAATAAAAGATAAAATACATGTTTGCCTCATCAAAAATTGAAAATTTTGGCCTTAGAACCTACTTATAATTTTTGTTGGCCTTATATAAAATAAACGTTTGGCTTCTTTACCTCATACCCTATCATTATCAATCTGTTGTATAACTATATAAAGAGCGTAGAACAATATCTTTAAATGAAAGATTTTAAGGTCATGTTTATAAAGTATTATTAAAGGAAAAGTATTGCTGGGTTTATGATACTTTCCGGTTAAGATGTCTTTAGAAAATAACAACCACATCTAACAGTTAAAGTATTTGTTAAAGACTCTTTACGAGAATACACACCTGGTTAGATAGCAGAGACGCATTGTTTCTGACAACAGTAACAAAATAAATTCAAACAAGACTTGATTTATACGTGGTGATATTATATTCTGGTGTAACAGTCTTTAAACAATGCAATGTTAAATAACATCTTTACAAGAAACCGGAGATCCAAGTGTATCAAAATTTCTCATACAAACATCGAGCTAAATGCACTACATAAACAAAATGTAGTAATATAAAAAACTATTGACACAAACATCAAACTAAATGTAGTACTATACAAAACTTACGATACAAGCATCAAACAAAATGTTGTGAAATACAAAATTTCTGACAAACATCAAACTAAATTTAGTAATATACAAAACTTCTGATATAAAACTCAAACTAAATGTAGTACTATACAAAGTCCTGATACAATTATCACACTAAATGCAGTACTATACAAAGTCCTGATACAGTTATCAAACTAAATGTAGTACTATACAAAGTCCTGATACAATTATCAAACTAAATGTAGTACTATACAAAGTCCTGATACAATTATCAAACTAAATGTAGTACTATACAAAGTCCTGATACAATTATCACACTAAATGTAGTACTATACAAAGTCCTGATACAATTATCACACTAAATGTAGTACTATACAAAGTCCTGATACAATTATCAAACTAAATGTAATACTATACAAAGTCCTGATACAGTTATCAAACTAAATGTAGTACTATACAAAGTCCTGATACAATTATCAGACTAAATGTAGTACTATACAAAGTCCTGATACAGTTATCACACTAAATGTAGTACTATGCAAAGTCCTGATACAATTATCAGACTAAATGTAGTACTATACAAAGTCCTGATACAATTATCAAACTAAATGTAGTACTATACAAAGTCCTGATACAATTATCAGACTAAATGTAGTACTATACAAAGTCCTGATACAGTTATCAAACTAAATGTAGTACTATACAAAGTCCTGATACAGTTATCAAACTAAATGTAGTACTATACAAAGTCCTGATACAATTATCAAACTAAATGTAGTACTATACAAAGTCCTGATACAATTATCAGACTAAATGTAGTACTATACAAAGTCCTGATACAGTTATCAAACTAAATGTAGTACTATACAAAGTCCTGATACAGTTATCAAACTAAATGTAGTACTATACAAAGTCCTGATACAGTTATCAAACTAAATGTAGTACTATACAAAGTCCTGATACAATTATCAAACTAAATGTAGTACTATACAAAGTCCTGATACAATTATCAAACTAAATGCAGTAATATAAGAAAAATTCTGATACAAACATGAAAGTTAATGTAGTAATATACAAAATGTCTGATACAAAAATCAAACTAAATATAGCATAATACAAAATTTCTGATGCAAGCATGAAACTTAATGTCTATACAAATTACAATAAAAACATAATTGCAAAACTAAAACTGTATATTAAACAGTGGTTTTGTTTTCCTTACTCTCATCAACATACACTAAAGACGATTATGGTTGTGAAGTCTGACCCATGTCCATAAATAGATTTTCTCAACTTAAAATAAAATTCCAAACAGAAATCTGTTGTCTGCCCGTACTACATAGCAATGTTAAAGTCCAAAGCTTTTGCCCTTTCAGTTTATGATAGGACATCATTTTCTTTTATGGTTCATGATGAATTTTGGGACACAGGTGGAGAGAAGAACATTATATGACGACGAAGTGGTGGTGGTCTGTTAACATCAATATCTCAGTTGTAAATGTCAGAGGTGGAGAATGGAACATTATATGACGACGAGGTGGTGGTGGTCTGTTAACATCAATATCTTAGTTGTAAATGTCAGAGGTGGAGAATGGAACATTATATGACGACGAGGTGGTGGTGGTCTGTTAACATCAATATCTCAGTTGTAAATGTCAGAGGTGGAGATTGGAACATTATATGACGATGAGGTGGTAGTGGTCTGTTAACATCAATATCCCAGTTGTAAATGTCAGAGGTGGAGAGTGGAACATTATATGATGACAAGGTGATGGTGAACCATTAACATACTTTTCACAGCCATCTCCTTGTTGATGATAGTAATTGTGAAATTTACAAAACAAGGACAAACTATCACATGTCTGTTTTGATTCAAGAAACAGCAGTATCACCTACTCCATAAAACACATTGAAGAAAAATCACGACCTTCATTACATAAAATTCTAAAAGAGAAATACACTATTGATTTCAGTTTCTGACTAAGTGAATTTGAAATTACTGTATCTGATAGACAGAAAATAATGCTTGAATTTCAGGACCAGTAATGACACTTATTGGACCTTGTCCATTTCTTCTGACCGATCTGTATTATCTCACTGGAATTACCCAAACACATTTAATTCAGCTTCATTCTCACTGATCTCTGAATTTTCATCATCACTGTTTTCCTCTACATCATTATCTTCTGGTCCCTGATTCAGGATTGTCGTCGTCATCAGGGTCAGATTCCTCGCTGCTATCCTCAGACTTCAGATTTTCGCTGTTTTCTTCAGACTCGTACTCTTCACTGATTCCCAGCTCTCTTCCAGATTCCTGAACCTCCTCATAATTTGAGGATTCTGTGATCTCTTCATCTCCGTCTGGGTTATCTGAAGTTTTAATAGAACAAGGAGGGTGATCAATCAATCATAGATCCTACATCAAAATAAGCCTTAATATGGACAATGAAGCTTTTTATCTAGTGTACGTAGAAGTTTGAACCAGTTGTACAGCATAGAAGTCTCTAGAAGTGGACCTAGTCTACCACACTGAGTTCTGTATGCTTGTAACATTGATTGTAAATGACATGCATTACGTGATTTGAAAGACTTTACAAGATACCCATTTCACTAAAGTGGGCCAAGTCTGTTACACATAATAACATTAGTTCTAAATACCCATTGTATGAATTGCCACTTGATATGTCAACTGATTATGTATATCTCTGAGAGGGAGGACCGACACAATTTTAGGAAAACACCTGTATTCATATCATAAAAAGACTCACAAAACAAAAACAATATTTTCCGACTATGTGACACTACGATCTTGAGCTTTGACCTTGACAAATAGTAAACATCCTCCGCTTGAGATAAGATACATGTGAACTAATTTTAACGGTCCTAGTGTCAAAGGTACAGTCTGTATCCTGCCTACAAGGTTTTCTTATTAGGTGATACTGCAACCTTGACCTTTGACATTGAAGAACAAAAGGTTTCCACCACTTGACATGAGGAGTATGTGTACCTATTTTGACGGACCAAGTCCAATTAGTTTGGTCTGTGTTCTGCCTACATAGATTTTTATTAACTGATACAACAACTTTGACCTTGAAAAGCAATACACATCTTCTCCCGTCATGGTGATTAAATACACTACTAAGTTGGAAGATCCTAACTCCAACAGTTTGATCTGTATTCTATAGATTTACAAGCTTATGGATTGATAATATGACTTTGACCTTTGACCTCTGACATTGGAAAAAAACAATAGGTTCATCAAGGTGATGAAACGTACAAAGTCATAAGATCCTGGAGCTTACGGTTCATTTTGACGATGATATATCACGCATCTGGTGCATCAAAACTGGTACCGTATAAGTTTTACATACCATGGTACACGGTCTTTGACCGGTGTATAAAAATGTAACAGTGACATTTATTCCCGATCCAGGAAATCGTTTTCCAGTTTGCAATATTTTGGACAAAGACAAGAAATGTAGAACAACTATGGCAATGTCAGTATCAGACGTTTTTCTAGGGTGACACCCCTTTGATCATAAAACATCTTTTTCACTACTTCGTGAAAAATGGTCCCAACGTTGAAACTGAGTTTATTCCGAATTTTTCTCATAAAACACTGAACAATCATTAAATATTCTACATAATATTACACTAGTAACTAGTGTCATCCATTTTCAATGTGAAAGAAGAAGAAGAAAAACATAAGAGTTTTGAAACAGTTAATTCATGACTTATTGATACTTCATTGATATTTTATTTGTAAAAGATAAATTATGATTCTTAATGTAAATAGAGTTAGACTATAAACCAAACAAATTAACAAGCATTAACACTGGTGTTTGATGTCGGGGTACACTCACTCCTTTCACTCTCAACACAAATTTACATGAATAAGCAACTGGCAATATAGATATCTGATACGTTGTAAACAGTTCTTTTTAAAAGTTCGATAGTGCGTATTAACTTTTCAAGTTAAAACAATATTCAAAAGTAGTATAATTTAGAAAAAGTTCCAATATTCAATTCTCCTGTTCTGTGATATAATATTCTTTGGTTTTGTTTCTAAATTTCGAGTTACTTTAACTTTATAATGTAACTAATCTTCACTCTGAAGACAACTGTTCCGGTTTCCCTCCAAGTTGCGATAAGCACACCCAGAACGGAAAACTACCCACCACCATGCAAGCCTTGCACGAGCTATCGTCAATTCCTGACAATACACCAGGGTTCCGATGCCTCCCAAGTATCGGGTTATTCTCTACGGAGCTACAGCACGCCCTTCCATATTGTAGCACAATATCTGCATGGACCTCTGTATATCTGAATCCCGCAACTCTCTGCCTGCCTTCGGGTTGAAACTGGTTTTGTTAAACACCCATGTACATGTACTAGTTATATTTCTCCCAATGTCCTACATAAAATATGACAGGAAAATAGCCATCCCCTGAACTTCTAGGACCTGTCAACGTGGCACCCAGCTGATGTCGTCACCGTGCCCTATTTAACTTACAGCCAGCCAAACCGGTCTCTTTTATACTAGCAACTAAAAATAACTCACACCCGACTCACTCTTACGATAACCCATTCGCATCAAAATCAAAACAAACGAAAAATACAAAACGCTAAATCAGCAAAACTGAATCAACTTCATTACACCCACATTATTATAACTACACACTACCTTTAATCACCATCCATATCTTGATAAAATCACAACTCCTCCAGTTATAATCCGTGTTGGAATTAGAAATAATTACTAGTTCTTGTTCAAAACCAACATTGTACTCAAAATAAAAAAATACCTCTGAGCATAGCCCACATCGCAATAGAAACAAACATTGTAATTCTTCCTGTAATTATAACTTATGCTGTAATTTGAATTAGTCCCTAGCTCTAATTATAACTCACATTTTAATTAGAATTATTCCCTAGCTCTAATTATAACTCACATTGTAATTAGAATTAATCCCTAGCTCCAATTATAACTCACATTGTTATTAGAATTAATCCCTAGTTACATCTATAGCTCACACTGTTATTAGAATTAATCCCTAGCTCCACTTAAAACTCACATTGCAATTATAATTAATCCCTAGCTCCAGTTATAACTCACATTGTTAGAATTAATCCCTAGCTCCAATTAAAACGCACGTTGTAATTAGAATTTATTCCTAGCTCTAATTATAACTCACATTGTAATAAGAATTAATCCCTAGCTCTAAGTATAACTCACATTGTAATTATGATTGATCCCTAGTTCCAATTGTAACTCACATTTTAATTAGAATTGATCCAAGTTCTTTATTATCCTTGAGTCAAACGGCTCATCAGAAGCAGAATATCATAAATATGGTATATACAGACATCACACAGGAGAGTATACATAAATAGAACAAAAGCTAAATTAAACATCTCTTTTTAAACATGCTAAATACAAGTATTTACCTAAATTAATCATTCTTTGACATTTTGAACACTTAGTAATTAAAACAGTTTGAAAGAACTTGGTCTTTGATAACAATATATTTTTATATATTTTGATCTCAGTTCATAAAAGAATGGACATTGAAGAATGAAATGGAATTCGTCTTCCACAACAGACAAGCTACATGTTTCACAAAACCTATTGTTTTTGCAATGCCATAATGTCTTCCCTTTTCAATATTTAGATTATGAGATGAAGTTCTGAATTTAGTTAAATATTTCTTATATTTGCTATCGATAGGTTTACCCAGGTAATATTTAATATGGAAAGTGTCAATCAGGTGTTGATATAAAAAAAAACCTTTAGACATTTTACAAATAGCATTAACTATATGTTGTTTTGTAGTTTTTGTTCAATAATAGAATATATAATTTTATCAGGCATACCACTTTCAAACATATGATTTAATCCCAAACTACTTAATCATTTTTAATATTTACAACCCATTCATCATTATCTGACAACATATCTTCGTAACGTGACTTAATAATACAATTATCGCTTCTTCTGATTTTCAACAAATATTTAAAAATCCTGAATAGCTTATAAATTGTCGGTGGGAATCTCCCCAATTCACAAAAAGTTACAAGTGGATTTTTTAACACCCAGCAAATATTTTACAAAATATTAAATGTAGTTTTTCAATTTCCGGGGCCTTATGAAAACCCCAAACTTCTGATTTGTAGGACAGAATACTTTTTAACATATGTATCAAAAAACAGACAATTGTGTTGTTACATTGAAGTTATGGTTATTTAATGTTGACGTTAACGCAAACAATGCCTTTCTACCCTGATCTGCAACATGTTTCTGAGTTTGACTAAATTTACCAGTGTAAGATACAGGCATGCCCAGGTAATTGAACCCTAGTTCTAATTATAACTCACATTGTAATTAAAATTAATCCCTAGCTCTAATTATAACTCACCTTGTAATTAGAATTAATCCCTAGCCCTAATTATAGCTCACATTGTACATGCTGCTATTAAAACTAAACATTACCGATAATTCTAACCAACTTTTAATGAAAAATTAACTCCTCTCCTAGATATAACCCGCATTGTAATTAAAATCAATCACTACCTCTAATTATAGCCACACTGTAATTAAAATTAAATCTTACCTCTAATCATCACCCACATTGTAATTGAAACATCACTATCATAATATCATAGCATAAAACTGAATTATAATGTATCCCTGTGTAGAATTTGATGCTATTTGTAATGACTAATAGAGTCCAATAAACTACAGTACTACTAATATTTGTAATGACTGATATAGTACAATGAAGTACAATATTACTAGTGCTTACCAGTCAGAGAGTACCTCATCTGCATATACCTGATATAGTACAATAAACTACAGTACTACTAGTACATACCAGTCAGAAAGTACTCCCTCTGTATATATCTGATATAGTATAATAAACTACAGTACTACTAGTACTTACCAGTCAGAAAATACCTCCTCTGTATATATCTGATATAGTACAATAAACTACATTACTACTAATACTTACAAATCAGAGAGTACCTCTTCTGTACATTTCTGATATAGTACAATAAACTACAATACTACTAGTAGTTACCAGTGAAAAAGTACGTATTCTGTATATTTCTGATTTAATACAATAAACTACACTACTACTAGTACTTACCAGTCAGAGAGTACCTCCTCTGTAGATATCTGTATACAGACACTGTGTTGGTGTACCGTGATCCTACGCGGAGGAGGTGAGTTTTGTCGTCATAGTTCAGGCTGTGTGGTCTGTTTATCCCGTGTTGTGGTGTCAGTAACAGAGACAGGAAGTGACCGTCCTTGTCAATCATCTGTACTGTGTCGGTTTTACGATCACACACCAGAATGTGTGACAGCGCGTCTGTACAGATTCCACGTGCATATAGTGATGATCCTGATGGAGGTCCTTTGTAGGAGAATCGATGTCTCCCCCCGCGCTCTGTCACAACTACACGGTCCAAGTTAGACACAATCACATCACCGTTCTTGTTCTCTGTGATATAACAAGGCTTACTATACAGCGTGTTACGTTTGTTGCCGTCTTGTATGGTCAGGATGCGTTGACCACTACTGGTGTACCGGGTAACCTTGCCTGTCTTTGTATCAGTGTTAAACATCCCGACCATCAGATCTCCACTGGACGGGGAGCAGTATACACATTGTTGTCTCCATGGTGATGTTCTGTGCAACAATGTGGTGACCGTTTTATTATCCGCAGACAGTTTATTGATGTTAAGTTTCCTGTCTATATAAATCAGTTCACCAGAACAGTTCACTGTGTGTCTTCCTTCTTCATACAATGTTGGTATATCTGTCACACGATGTATAGTGTCTCCTGTTTTGTCTGTCAAGATGAGATTGTCTTCATCAGAGACCCAGACCCGATCTAACATCACACCAGATATGTGTCTTGCACAGCTAACACCTATCACACGGACAGACGTGTGTAATACAGGTGTGGACATCAATTTCAAACACTCGTCTATTCCTATTTGTCGTTTTCCTGTTGTCATTTGGATTTCTGGGATTCCCCTCAATAAGTGATTGACAGCCTCCATGTTGAATCCCTCAGTCAGGAACAGCAGCAGATGTTGTGGAAGATTAGGGGTGTCCTTTATCTGAGGGACACGACTGGTCTTTATAAACAATAGGAATTGTACCGCTCTTTTTTGTGATTGTTCATATATGTCTTCATAGTTCTGTAAATGGGTGATGTGTCTGTTCATTTTTCTCTTCTGTTCTTGTATTCTATCAATCAATAAACCTTTGTATCTTGTTTTAACATCACATACCGTAGTGTCAATCAGATCCTTTAGTCTCTGGGCTTTTGCTGACATCTGTGATTGGCGGTGACAGATTTGCGGGGAACAAGTTTGGATATCAGTTTGGATTCCTGAAAGGAGAACACGACGGTTATAGAGAGTCTCACTTCTGATGTTGTCAATGATTTCTCTGTGTTGTTGTCGCTTTGTTTGATAAGCTGTTCTAAGATCCACCAGCACATGTGTTCTATGGTCTGTACAGCGCTTACACACGGAATAGTTACACTGATCACAGAACATTCTGTATTTTCTGTTTGGATGTCTGACACAGGTTGCTCGTAAAGGGACACGTTTAAACTTCTCACGGTAAACCACAACATCATGGTGCTTGGTATCTAGATCAATGACATGTTTCTCTTTACACTGTAAACACATATCACGTGTACATGTGCTACAGTAAAACTCAGTGTTCCCCTGACATCGGGAACATTGTCGAACTTTTAGCTGAGTGCTGGGTCCTAGTGTGTCCATGATATGGAAGGTCTTGGTCTTTAAGAACACAATCTACAGAAATGAAACAGACAATATTATGTCAAATCACCAGGAATGTTGCATGCATTAAACCTAAATATATTTCTTTATCTACAAAGGTTTATATCATTTTAAATATCGACATATTCACAAGATACAATTAGTGGTATTTGAGAAGATGTCTCGATATATTTCTATATAAAACTTTCATCCCCGATTATGGTCCCACCCTACTCCCAGAGGTTATGCTTTTAACAAAATGGAATCTGCACTATATCCGAAAGCTTTCATGTAAATTTGAACAAATCTGGTCTAGTTATTCTTCAAAGAAAAGATTTAAATATTTTCCCTATATATTCCCACGTAAAACTTTGATCCTTTATTGTGGCCCAACCTACCCCCAGGAGCCATGATTTCAAAAACTTGAATCTGTAGTATGTCAGGAAGCTTTCATGTAAATTTGAACGTCCAGTCGTTCTTGAGAAGAAAATTTGTAAAGATTTTCAGCTCAGTTAAGGCTCTCCGAGAAAAATCCCAATACTGTTATAAATGTACTTCTGTGCACTTTGCACCATATGACGTCACAATGAAAAAATCCGTCAAAACGTACAGGTTGTTTTAGTTATATCGCAGGGAAAGTATCATAATATTTTATTGTTATTTAATACCGTTATCACTCATGATTATAATACATTTTAATATGGAAGCCCTTAATCTAGTTGCGTTTTCCCTTTATATTTCTATGTAAAAATATAACACCCTATTGTAACCCCACGTTAACCTTGGGAACCTTAAATTAAAAAACCTTGAAACTGTACTATGTCAAAACGTTGCTAGTCAAATTTGAACTTTCCTGGACCAGTGGTTCTTGGGAAGAAGGTTTTTAAAGAGTTCCCCATTAAATTCTGATCGAAAGCTTTTATTCCCTACTGTGCCCCCACCAAACCCCCCGGGATCATGATTTTAACAAACCTGAATTAGCGTTATGTCAGAAAGCTGCTATGGAAATTTGAACTTTCCTGGCACAGGAGTTCTTGAGATGAAGAGTTTTAAAGATTCCCCGATATATTTGTATGTAAAACTTTAATCCCATATTGTGATTCAATCCTACCCCCGGGGACCACGGCTTTAACAATTTTAAATTTGCACTATGGAAGAAATACGTCTGAATAAGAACTGAATGAGCTTCAAATTTGATGATCAATCATCACACATCTGTTCGAAAGCCATGTTTGTCATGTTTTTTATTGTCTTTTTATAACAAAGTTGTCCACTAGATACAAAGTAGGAGAGATGGACAGAAGATGGCTGTATAGACATACACGGTGATTTTTGCATACCATCTAAACATAACGTGCAGGGGATAATTCTTTGAACTTCATTTTGTTTATTCTATGTTCAGTTTGAAAGATAAAAGAAATAGTAATAATTTGTTTTTTAACTAAAGTTGTTTGCTGCCTAGATTGTATGTCAATAATTTTATTGAAGAAACACTGCACATTTAATATACAAAACAGCTCTATCCTAATACCCAAGTTCCTGAACCCAAAAATGAATGGTGGAAGATTCACTCCTCAATATCAACGATCACGGTAGCTCAGTGGTAGAATATTCACACTGTGATCCGTAGACCAGAGCGTGACAAGGAGGTCGTTGGTTTGAGTCTCACTCGTACCATAACCACGTTAAACTGAAGGCGTAAACATAAGTAGGGATTGCTCTTTTCTCAAACACTCTTGTGAGGTAGGAGTTATTCCAATTTCCAGATATGATCTTAAAAACGGAGATCCCGTGTTGTGATATACATTGACATATTAAAGAATCATTACTGCCACAGCAATTAAATATACATCCGTATTTTCTAGCTAATAACGAAGTACTTAGCTACTGTGCTGTAGAGACCTCTGGGGACTAACACTCCACCAGCAGAGGCCTCGACCCAGGGGTCATAATGTAAAAAATACAGGGTACCAATTTTGATGCACCAGATGCACATTTCGACAAATAGTGTCTCTTCAGTTATGCTCAACAGAAATGTTTGAAATCCAAAATAACAATGAAGTTTTAGAGCTATCTTAGGGGAAAACAGCGCATTTCGACAAATTATGTTTCTGCAGTTTAAACTCTGGATATTTTACTCACAAACTGGTTAAAAGTGCACTTTTATGTTAAATTTTTGAGTAAAATGTCCTGAGTTTACAAATCGATAAATTCATCAAAATGAATGTTTGATTCTTATAATTCCAATTCGTTCCCTGCATTATCAATTTCAAAAATTTAAATAGTTTCCGTACTTAGCCTAATCTTTGTCCAATCAATAAATAACATGGGAATTATACAAACGTATTGTGTAACAACACAGATGTTACACAAAGTGCTTTGTGACTTGGCGAAGAGAGATGGAGGTGGTGAGGGGTGCACAAAGGTAACTTTCTCACACTGTTAAAATGAGCATCTTACACTGAAAAAAAAGAGAGAATAAAACACGAAGAATTAAAGACATGTTAGATGATGATAGACTGTAAATGAATTCAGGTGTCAATATCATTAAAACAGAGGAAACGGTAGAAATGAAGTATCATGTTAGTACCATACTATGTAGAATACATTCGTCAACGTTACAAGTAAGCTTTGAAAGACCACTGCAGTAAATATCCAATCAAAGTGAACTTCGTCAGTCTTGAATTCATGTATTATGCGCTGTTTTTCTCTTTTCACTGATTTCTTTCTTTTTTAATTGCTGTACCCCTGATTAGGAAATTTTTGGCAATTTGTAGAAATAACCAATTATCTACATGGGAACTTTTGGATGTTAATAACTTGAGGTACTTTCTGAGGTGCACATCAGGCTGTTTACACACATATGATAAACACTTGTACTTCAGGGGAGTCTTGTTTGCTGTTTAAAATTAGAAATAGCTAAGTAGAGTGCTGTTTTCAGGCGTCGACAGACAAGACAGGTAATCTAAAATGTCTCAGAGTGCGTTATTGGGCATCAATTCACCAAACCGATTTTAATGATTCTTATCTATCGGTATGATGCCAATACTATTATTAATGTTTTAATATTGTATTGCACATATGAGTAATGAAGTTTGAACAATAACTTACCTTAAATAGTTATATACATCGCTCCAGTACCTTAGTGTTTCATTGTCATTGTATTAAAACATGTCATAAATTGATCACAGCAAATATTGATTGCTCTTTAAATTGATTTAAATGAAACAGCTGGGTTTTTTTTCCTGCATACACATAGTTTTATCCATTCAATACAGTCAAAAATCAGTGTTTTGAGATTTTCATTTCTTGCAAATAAACCTATCGTTCTGGGATATTTCTAAATAATTATTTATATGTGCTGAAAAGACGTCATTTAATATCTCATAATGAAAATGATCAAGTCAAATACTGGCCTGTGTAATCAATACAGAGTGAAAATCAGTTTTTTGTAAGTTTCGCGTTACTTCTACCAAAGGAAACCTATTGTGGATTAAAGTTTTGAAATAAGATTTAAACAATATGTTATGATCAGAAGAAAGAATCGATACATACCTTAGAATGGCGATGTTTAAATCAATAGAAAAATTCTACCATCTTTAAGCGTTGTAGTGTGATTACTATTGTTCTCTGTTTAGTTTATGCATTTGGGAATCGTCCTTGAATTACACATATAAAGAATAATGTCCTTACAATGAAAAATGAATAGTTGGCATTAAAATGAATTTCATTTGAAATATACATGTGTATACATAGTATATGTTATGATGCAATATAGTGTTCATTCATTTTGTTTTCATTTCCACTTTATTTGAATGTTTAAAAATCGCCTTCACTCTTCGATACGTTTGTACCATTTAAAAGGTGATATGATAATTAGATATTATTTTCATTAGGATTTATAGTTTTATGGAGAATTCGTTAGGACAAATAATCCATAGTAACTGCCGTTTTGTGCAAATGTTGAATGCGAAGAAGTTTTTGAGAGAAGTTCATTATAGGATTAAGCTTTCTTTTTTGAAGAATTTACAGATGTGTAAACTCTAGAAATTTTACTCACAAACTGGATAAAAGTGCACCTTTATGGTACATTTGTGAGTAAAATGTCCAGAGTTTACAAATCGATAAATTCCTCAAAAAGAATGTTTGATTCTAATAATTCCACTCCGTTCCCTGTATTACCAATTTCAAAAATTTAAATAGCTTCCGCGCACTATGTTATATGTTTTTAGGCGTGTCTGTATACATAGCGGTTTTGGATTTATTGATGTGTAACATTGTTGCTTAGCTTCATCTTTGTCCAATCAATAAATAACTTGGGTATTATACAAACGTATTGTGTAACAAAACAGATGTTACAGAAAGTGCTTTGTGACTTGGCGAAGAGAGATTGAGGTGGAAACGGGTGCACAAAAGTAACTTTCTCACACTTTTAAAATGAACATCTTACACTGAAAAAAAAAGAGAGATAATAAAACACGAAGACCTAAGAACATTTTAGATGATTATAAATTGTAAACGAATTCAGGTGTCAATATCATTAAAACAAGGAAACTGTAAAAAGGGAAAATTCATATCGTAGTACCATACTATGTAGAAGATATTCGTCAACATTACACGTGAGCTTTATAAGATCACTGCAGTGAATATCCAATCAAAGTGAACTTAGTCAGTCTTGAATCCATGTAATCTAACACTTTTTATGCGCTGTTTTTATCTTTTCCCTTACTTTTTTTTAAAAATTGCTCTACCCCTGATTAGAAATTAATTTTGCGTTGGAATTTTTGAATGTTGATAACTTGAGGTGCTTCTTGAAGTGCACATCAGGATCCGGGGTCATACAACTTAGCTAGCTCACTTCTGAGATCAAAATCTGAGACCGTCTCAGATTTCGGTCACAGTCTCAAGTTTGGTGTGCCATAAAACTTCTCATCTCAGTCTCTGATTTCTAGTTTAGTCTCACTTTTGATCTCAGAAAGCTAGATCGCTAGAAAAGTGTCTAACTCCGTAATTTTTTGCTCACTTCCAATACGGCTTCCGCAATTCCTCAACTGAATCGGTACATCACCTTCCATAGCAAAAGGAAAGTACTTCAGTCCCAGATTTTTCAGAACAAGTTCAATTCTCTAGAGGATTTGGAAGAGGACAAAGTTTCATTTTATGAATTGTTGACTTGGTGTCCAATGAGGCACATACAGAAGGAGCGGAATTGTTCCCTCCCCCAAAAGTATGTTTTCTTGAAATGACACAATGCAAGGACTTTTCACGACGGAAAAATTAGTAAGCCTATTTTGTTACCAACGAAATATACAATGCACATTAACCCTCCCCCCCGTATATTTTTTCTCGTTAGAATAATCCACATTGTAAAGTATGTACAATGCACAGTATTTCGAAACATGATTGCATTATAATATAAATTTCATTGATAACTTGATCATCTGATAGGAATAAATACATTTCAGTGAGAATGAGGTGCCAAAGTGTGCCACAATGAACATTACGCACTACTAGGTTAGTGTGACGTCAGCATTACTGTAGATAATGATTCCGATATTTTATGTTAGGCGGATCTTTGTGTTTTTCGATGAGAAACTAGTGTTCTATGAAAAAAATGTATCCGATCTTATCAACTCTTGAATTTCTACAATGTATCTTCAATATCGCTATTTTTTCTTTTTTGGAATTTTCTTTCTTTCGTGCAAACTAAAACACAGCGCGGTATGTGTGTGTGTTTGGGGGGGGGGGGGGTAATCGTATAATAACACATAAAAATCAATAATATCAATCTGACTTTGGTTTTGGGACATATATTTCCTATAACATAATATCTTATTGTGGTATTTATTTCCTTAATTTATTTTTCATGAATTGATTGTTATCCTGTTTTGGAAAACTTTGAAGATAAAACAATATTATGTCATTGGAATTAGGCTATATTGCAATTTCATGACAAACAAAGTAATGTGTAATTTTTGGTTGAGTTTACGACGATAGGCGATATCGTTTTCAAATGAAACCACGTAATTTAGTAAAAACCGTAAACTCTGACGCAACAATAAAAAAGTTATAAAAGAAAAACAGCAAAGTATTTTGTTTGTGCAGGATGTTTTAAAATTCTCCATGCATTGCGCAATATTTAGTGGGCGTGCCATTGCAAAAAAAAATAATGCAAACAAAACATCCCATATTTCAACTCATTTCCTGCTCAGTTTCCATGGTTTTGGTCTCAGTTTCTTTCTTAAGTTAGAAAATGCTAAATGATGGCACACCAAAAGTTAGACGGTCCAAGTTGAGTTTAGAAAGTGAGATTTTTTTTTAAAAAACTCAAATGTGAGCTAGCTAAGTTTTATGACCCCGGAGCCAGGTTGTTACACATATATGATAAACACTTGTACTTCAGGGGAGTCTTGTTTGCTGGTTAAAAATAGAAATAGCTACGTAGAGTGCTGTTTACAGGCATCGGCAGACAAGAAAGTAACCTAAAATGCCTCATTGTGCGTTATTGGGCATTAATTAACCAAACCGATTTTAATGATTCTTATCTATCGGCATGATGACAATATTATTATTAATGTGTTAATATTGTACTGCACATATGAGTGATGAAGTTTGAACAATAACTTACCTTAAATAGTTACATACATCGCTCCAACACATTAGTGTTTCATTGTCATTGTATTAAAACATGTCATAATTTGATCACAGCGAATATTGATTGCTCTTCAAATTGATTTAAATGAAACACCCGTTTTTCTCCTACAGACACATTGTTATATCCAATCAATACACATTCACGAATCAGTGTTCTGAGATTATCATTTCTTTCAAATAAACCTATCGTTTTGAGAGGTTTCTAAATAATGATTTATATATTCTGAAAATACGTCATTTAATATCTCATAATGAAAATGATCAAGTCAAACACTGGCCTGTGTAATCAATACAGAGTGAAGAATCAGTTTTTTTTAAAAGTTTCGCGTTACTTTTACCAAATGAAACCTATTGTGCATGGAGGTTTTGAAATAAGATTTAATTAACATGATAAGGTCAGAAGAAAGAATATATACATACCTTACAATGGCGATGTTTAAATCAATAACATAATTATACTATCTTTCTGGGTTGTAGTGGAATCTCTACTGTACTCTGTTTAGTATATGTATTTGGAAATCGTCCTTGAATTACACATAAAAAGAACAATGTCCTTACAATGAAAAATGAATGGCTTGCATTAAAATATATTTCATTTGAAATATGCATACAGAGCATAGGTTATGATGTAATATAGTGTTTTATTCACTTTGTGGGGGCCTCCGTGGCCGAGTGGTTAGAGCATTGCGCTCAACATCACACGGCCTCTCACCTCTGTCGGGGCTGGTTCGAATCCTGCTCGCGCCGGTAAGTGAAAATGTTTCCCAGTTTACTTTCGGAAGGTCGGTGGTCTCTTCCCAGGTGCATTGTATCTGGGTTCTCTCTTCCACCAACAAAAGCTGGGCGCCACAATATAGCTGACAAATTGTTGAGTGTGGCGGAAAAAACATCAAAATCAAATCGAATCCTTTACTTTGTTTTCATTTCTACTTTATTTGAATGTTTAAATATCTCTTTCACTATGCCATATGTTTTGTCTCATTTAAAAGGTGCTATGATAATTAGATATTATTTTCATTAGGATTTATAGTTAAAAGCTATGTGTGGTTTTCAACGAAGTGAATTTAGTTAATTACTGATAACGCTATCCCGACAATTGCCCGGAAGTACGATTTCACGTTATTTCTCGCGAGTAACATGAAGAGACTTTCCGATCCTATAAACATGTTGTTAAATATGTTCAAACATTTCGGTTGAGCATCACTGACTAGACATTATTTGTCGAAATGCGCATCTGGTAGATCAAAATTGGTACCGCATAACTTTTACATTATGACCCCTGGTTCGAGGCCTGTGCTGGTGGACTAATAGTCCCCGATGGTCTCTACAGTCCAGTAGCTAAATACTTCGTTACTAGCTTGAAAATACGGATGTATATTTAATTGCTGTTATAAAATTTAGAAATTCATTTCAAAATTAAGGATTATCTCCCTCACGCATAGCTCTTATCCTTAAACGAATTTGACTCCATTTTTTGGCACACTGTTTTCCCCTATTATAGCTTGAAACCTCCATTGCTATTCTGGATTTCAAACATGTCGGTTGAGCATCACTGAAGAGGCATTATTTGTCGAAATGCGCATCTGGTAGATCAAAATTGGTACTATACAAGTTTTACATTATGGTCCCTGGGTCGAGGCCTCTGCTGGTGGACTGTTAGATCCCGAGGGTCTCCGCAGCTCAGTAGTTAAGTACTCCGTTGCTAGGTTGGAAATACGGATGTATATTTAATTGCTGTTATAAAATTTAGAAATTAATTTCAAAATTAAGGATTATATACTAGTATGTGATACAGTTACTGTATTGAAACATATACATATAGGTGTATATTTCATTTCTGTTATAAAATTTAGAAATTGATTTCAAAATTAAGGATTATCTCCCTCACACATAGCTCTTATCCTTAAACGAATTTGACTCCACCTTTTGGCACACTGTTTTTGCCTATAATAGCTCTAAAATTCCATTGTTATTTCGGATTTCAAACATTTCGGTTGAGCATCACTGAAGAGACATAATTTGTCGAAATGCGCATCTGGTGCATCAAAATTGGCACCGTATAAGTTTTACATTTAACAGAGAGAGTTACAATGCAAGGACAGTCTTTGAAAATCCCTGGAGACTGATGCCCGTGACTTGGTAAAGTTAGGAGCAGAGACGTGAAACTTGCATATTCACAAGTCCAAGCAGACAATTACTTTGATTAAACAATTGTCTGTGATGTTTCTTTTTTGTTCGATACAATAAGTTCATACAAACGATGGATGCACCTACCTGAAGTGCATGTGTTAAAACAAGAGACCGTGGGCCACATCGTTCACCTGAGTCACCTTGGCTTATATCTAAATTTATTTCCTGTATAATGGCATGTAAAACTCTGATCCCTATTGCGGCCCCAACCTACTCCCGGGGGTATGGTTTTTACAAACTTGAATCTGCACTATGTCATGAAGCTTTCATGTAAATGTAAACGTTTCTGCCCAGTGACTTTTCAGATGAAGATTTTTAATGATTATTCCTATAAAGTATGTAAAAGTTTGATCCCCATTTTACCACTTGAGACCATGGTTTTTACAAACTTGAATATGCATTATGTCAGAAAGATGTCGTGCAAATGTAAACTTCTTTAGTCCATTGGTTTTTATGAAGAGATATTTTAAAGATTTTTATTTATTTATTAGTTATGTAAAACGTTGATCCCCCTATCCTGGCCCCATTCTAGCCCCAGGGGTCGTGAGTTTAACAAAGCTTGAATCTGCACTATGTCAGAAAATGTTCGTGTTAATCTCAGTGATTCTTGAGAAGATGTTTAAAGATTTCCCCTATATCTGTGTATGTAAAACTTTGATCCACTATTGTAGCTTCATCTTACTCCCAGGGGCCATTATTTTAACAAACTTGAATATGCACTGTGTCAGCAAGTTTTCATGTAAATATAAGCTTTTCTAGCTTAGTGGTTTTTAAGAAGATTTTTACTATATATTTGTATGTAAAACTTTGACCCCATGTTGTAGCCGAATCCTACCCCCGGGGCCATGATTTTAACAAACTTAAATCTACACTATGTCAGAAAGTGTTCATCTAAATTTCAGCTCTTCTGGCCCAGTGATTTGTGATATTTTTAAATGATCCAACCATTTTTTGCATTTTGTGATTATACCCCCCTTAGAAGGGGGCATGTTACATGTTACACCCAAAATCGTCGCCCCATCTCAAATCGTCGTCCCGGCCAGGATTTGGGATAAGATTGCACTATAGTGTACCCCAAATTGCGACAGCTAGCTCTTCATAGCTGTGTCTCACAGCAGGGTGGTCCAACAATGTTATTTGTGAATTTAAGAAGATGGTATGTATTCTTTGCACTCTGTGACAGCGGTACAATGTGTTGAGAACATTATATTCTAACCAAAACACAGTCATATCTACGTAACATAATACATCCTACGCGTCCTATTATTAGCAATGGCGTGATCTAATAACAAACTCACGCAGACGCAATGCACCTTGTTGGTTTTAACATAGCATTAAATCATTTAAGCAGACACGCATCCACAAATTGGCATTGACCGTAAAATAGCACAAATTAATAATCACGAACCTGGGCAAACACAGCTACAAACAAAACGTCGCTGGTTTAACAAAAAATAACTTATAATTAACACAAAATCATGCTGACACAGATATACTCAAGTCGCCGGTGGTCTAACAAGAACATAAAAATATCCAAAATGTAAGTCAAGCTCACACACCTGAAATCAACAATTAATGTCACTCAGTAAACAACACACCTACGGTACAATAGTCTATGTTCCATGGTTTAACATCACTCAGTAAAATACACTTTAACAGTACTACATTCAACGCTCTTTGGTTTATTATCACTGAAAGCAACACGCTATCGATACTACACATACCACTACATGGTTTAATGGTACTGTAAACCACACGCAAATGGTACTACACTCAACATCCCATGGTTTAACATTACTCAGTAAACAACACGTTAACGGTACTAAACACAACACTACATGGTTTAATAAAATTGTAAACAGCACGCTTACGGTACTACACGAATCGCTCCAATGTTTAACGTAACTCAGTAAATAACACGCTACCAGTACCACACACAACACTCCATGGTTGAACGTCACACAGTGACGGTACAAAACACCCAATGGGCTATTATCACCCTAAACAACACGCTAACGGTATCACACACAGCACTACATGGCTTAACGTTACTGTAAACAACACGCTAATGGCACTGCATAAAATGTGTCATAGTTTAGCAGAACCCAGTAAACAACATGTTAACAATTTTACACACAACGTTCCATTATTTCACACCCCATGGTTTAATCTAACTGTAAACAACACGCTAACAGTACTACAAACAACTGTCCATAGTTTATTGTCATTGTAAACAACACGATAACGTTATTGCACACAACACTCCATGGCTTATCTTAACTCTAAACAGCACTAACACAATTCCATACAACATACAGTCGTTTAACGTTACTCTAAAAAACATTCAGGTACGCGCATTAAAAATACCTAGCACAGTCACGCTAATGCAGCTTCACATACGTAACATAGCATGCAGTAGCTAATGTCATTTACGAAGTCGTTGACCTAACACAGCACGTTTTAGACAGTACACAAAATCATACAACCGACACATCCATACGTTCTCATTACACCAACGACAATTTGTGTTTCCTAAAGTAAATAATTAGAAAATATGGCATGCAATAATGCTATCCTGATTTCAACAGTCCGAATATATGACCCAACAATGATTCTACGAAGTATATTTGATGCGCATTAAAGTTTGAAAATTTTAATTCAAAATATGAATTAAAACCGCTGTTTGAACAAGGCATAAGTATCATTTTAAAGTTACATATGTACGCAAGTATCTTTGCTAGATATGATGTTCAAAAAGATTAATCAGTTTTTTTAATTACTGATTAGATCACCTGAGTGGGTATAAGGATTGATAAACTAAGATTTTGAATTTTTAAAAAAGCTAACAGACAGATGAAAGAGCTTGATAAATACCATAATACAGTCCATCATAACATGGGTGCATGAAAATCAGGTTCTAGAGCAGATATTAATATATTAGGTAGAACATTGATGATACGTCTTATCTGGTATATGTAAGTTGTAACACCCTCTTCATTAATACTGTGCATTTTGACAAAATAGTATATGAAGTCCAGTGGTTCCATTGAATTTGAACATATGTTGAATAAATATATAGTTAGTAGTGGTAGGGAACAGGTATTGCTTGAATGTGTCTACTAGATTTCTTGTTAAATAACCTTCACTTTAATTTCAGTCAAACATAATTTTGCATCAAAGAGAAAAAGTGGCTTTGATATAACCTAGAAAATACAATATTCATTAAAAAGAGCATGGCACCAGGATAGCTAGATGCCCATATTCCCAGCAAAATGAGCCAGTCCTAAAGATAGTCCACTAGAGATGAAATAAAACTCATTAAAATGTATTGAGAAAAGGTATATATATATATATATATATATATATATATATATATATATATATATATATATATACAAGTTTTGATTTGCACCTTAAGAGTATATTGATAATTTGTATTTTGACAGCCTCCAACTGAAATACAGTGAAAATATTGCTGCAGTACTGTAATTATGTCTCCCCTCTTTCAGGGGAGACATATTGTTTTTGTACTTTCTGTCCGTCTGCCACAAAATCTTGTGAACACTTCTCCTATATGGCTTATCGGATAGACTTGAGACTGTGTACAATGCTTCATTGCCATTTGTAGATGTGTATATTGGGGGGACGGAAGGATCCAATTATTTTCCTAAAAGTTAATAGTAGATCTAAGAGGGGTGGAGGATGTAAAATACCTTGTCAACACTTCTCCTCCTATATGGCTTATTGGATAGATTTGAAACTTTGTACAATGGTTCATTGCCATTTGTAGATGTGCATATTGTCGGGACAGGAGGGTCCAATTATTTTTCTAAAAGTTAATAGTAGATCTAAGAAGTGTGGAGGATGTTAAAATAGCTTGTGAATACTTCTCCTATACGGCTTATCCGATAGACTTGAAATTTTGTAGAATACTTCAATGCCATTTGCGATGTGCATATTGCAGGGACAGATCAAAGATCCAAATGTTGTCCCTAATATAGTGGATTGTAGGGGTGGAGGGTGTAAAATAGTTTGTGAACCCTTTTCCTATGTGGCTTAATTATTGGAGTTCATAATGTCTATGTTCCTGCTCATGCTTTATATTCCATACCATGCAGTACATTAAGGGGTTGGAGGTTTCATTTGGAGCACTTCCAATTTGGGGAGCTGGGGATACATTTGTTTTTCATAAAAACAATCTGAAGTTATGATATATTTGTCATAAAATGTTTCTGATATCTGTATCACATTGAAGCTTTAAAAATGATAATTGATATGTGAATTAATATTTACAGCTGATCATTTGATAAACACTTACTTTGTAGAAATAGAAATTATGATTTTGATCTAGTTGTACATTTCTTGCTACCTTTTACGAAGACCTTTTACTAATCACTTCTCTAAATATTTTTGCAGATTTGTCAGAATGTTATGCATCATGATCAACAGAAAAGAACTTCACAGGTAGACCAAAGCTGACATGGGATGAGATCATAAAACGAGACCTAGAGTTTAGAGGATTGGATAGGATCAATCCACTGGGTCGTCAAGTGTGGAAGTACAAACTTCAACCTCGACAGGACAGGCAGGCCTCACCCTTGCAAAAATATTAATTTGGCCTGGATAGTCAAAATGAGTGAGGATGATGATGATGATATCAAAGTCTGACACTGTAAGCTCAGTAAGGGTAGATGCTGGCAATGGAGCTGTTTTTTAAGGAATACAACAAACAGGTTTAACATTGAACATGTTTATATACTTTTTTAGCTCACCTGAGCCAAAGGCCCAAATGAGCTTTTCCGATCACCTTTGCCTGTCGTCTGTCTCTCTGTAAACTTTTCACATTTCCATTTTCTTCTCCAGAGTGAACCACTGGGCCAGTTTCAATCAAACTTGGTATGCATTATAAATAGATAAAGGGTATGCAAAAATAGGGTGGGATCATTTAAAAAACCTTTTCAAGAACCACTGGACCAGGAAAGTTGAATTCACATAAAAGGTTCCTGTTTTGTGCAAATCATGGTATCCGGGGGTAGGGTGAGGTCACAATCGAGGATCAAAGTTTGACATTCATATATAGTACAGATTCAAGTTTGTTAAAGGTCATGGCTAACAGGGGTAGAGTGGGGTCACAATAGGGGATCTAAGTTTTATATGTGAAATATATACAAGGACAATCTTTTAAAATCTTCTCCTAAAAAACTAGATGCAGAACTAAACCCAAAATCGTAGCTCTTTGAGAAGATATTGGGGAAAGTCAGAGCGCTAGAGCTTCAGATGAACCCCTTATTAAAAATCTTCAATTTACGGCACAGAAAAAAAGCGCATGGTTAAGTCCCTCTATCACTGCATTCCTGCATCGCTGTCTCATGAATTTAATATTAAATAATTCCTAACATATTTTCCCACTATACTTGTTTCCAAGCATACTTTCAAATATTCCTTAAATCCACATATAACCTAAAAACTCACAGCTTCAAGTGATTTTCTTTGTTGATGTAGCCATGTTAGGTATACGTAGCCAGTCAGTTTGAACCCCAGTTCATTTCCATACTCGTACTCATTTTGAAACATAATGTCTGTGTGAACTAATATCCCCACAAATATTTTTAGTGAAATATTTTGGATGAAATCATCCCAGTTGGGTTAAATACTTATTATTCAAAACCTGTAGGTTTGAATATTGAACTAATCTCACAGTTTTCTCAAGTTTGGTCCCCATCCACTCCAGTCTGTTTTTTACGCTTAACTATTGAAATGGAGTGTAAGGGATCAGACTAGGCTTTAATAGCATTATCAATTTTCAAAAGCTTTAGAAAAATTATACAATTTTAGGTCACTTGAGTAAACTCATATGACATATTGCTATTGGTCTGCGTCCGTTGTAGTCCGTCGATGTTAACAATTGAATATTTTTAACTAAATTCTATAACTGAAAGGTGAAGATAACGAACAGCGATCAATCTACGATTCGAATAACAGAATTCTTTTCAAATTTAGTATGAAGCACACAAATTTACATTAAACCTTCCTGACATAGTGCATATTCAAGTTTGTTAAAATCATTTCCCGGGAGGTATGGTGTGGTAACAATAGGGGATCAAAGTTTTATATGCTGATATATTTAAAGGAAACATCTTTAAAGATATCTCTTGAACTATTTAAGCTAGAGCTTTCATATATTGAATATACAATTTTTATGGCAAACAAATCTGACCTATTCAGTGTGTCCTGAACTACATTGTGTTTAAGGTAAAACTTATACGGTACCAATTTTGATGCACCAGATGTGCATTTCGACAAATAATGTCTTTTCAGTGGTTGGCGTGGGTTCGAATCCTGCTTGCACCGGTAAGTGAGAAAGTTTCCTAGTTTACTCTCGGAAGGTCGGTGGTCTCTTCCCAGGTACATTGTATCTGGGTTCTCTCTTCCACCAATAAAAACTGAGTACCATCAGATAACTGAAAAATTGTTGAGTGTGGTGGAAAACATTAAACCAATCAATCATATTATGTTCTTTGACCTTGTGACCCTGAACTCTGAGTTTGACCTACTTTTAAGAAAGTATAACTTATTAAGTATATCCAGGACTATTTTAAATAGGGCTTTCATGTATTGTATATAGATTACTTATGGCAAGGTCTTTCATATCATACCAAGACCTATGACTTCATACCTTGGTCTTATCCAGAACAGCAATATCATGCTTGTCATATCTTTGTGTTATATGATTTCATTTTAGTAATGTTGTGTTCTTTAGAGCTAGGTTTGGGTCACATTATTCATGAGAATAAAGATTGATAAAAAAGCATTTAAAAATCAAAACAGCAGGGCCAAGGTGACTCAGGTGAGCGATGTGGCCCCTGGGCCTCTTGTTGATTTTGATATTTGTACAGATATCATTTGTATGAGAAATGGAACTCTTTTTTTCTTCTTTTACAAATACATGTATTATCATATGGATCCATCTGTGTTGATTATTTAATCAAAGGACTACATGCAATGTATTAAATGCAAATTTATTGATATGTTTGTGGTTGAATTACTCATGTATGTATACATTTTTTGGCACATGCAATTACATATATAATATATATATATATATATATATATATATATATATATATATATATATATATATACTAATTGTACATATAATATCCCCTGTAATATAATAAAATATATGACTGAGAATAAAAGACCTGCTGTTTCCATTGGTACCATGAAACATTAAAAGATTAGAATAATTCAAATATCTTAATGAATTCTGTAATATATGAATTTGATATTTGTATACAATTGCCTCACTGGTGTTGAATGTGAACTTTGGTTTATCATTTCAGTTTGCTCTTTATATCAAATCAAAATTTAAGACAAATAAGGAATTATTTCCGAAATTGGTTAATATGGTACATTGTAGTAAAATAATCAAAAGTTTATTCATATGAAATAGCTAAATTCCACATGGATAACCAGTGACTGATTCTTAATTGTCAACATTTTCACCAAACAGTTTAGAAATTACCCCGGTACATACTATTAGGGGATTATAAAATTCCTTAAAAAGTGACATATTTTTAAATATCACCTTTTCAAGGAGAAAAATCCCTTTAAGTATATGAATCCTATGAAGAAATTAAAAGAGAGGTGGCTATAGGTATATGCGACCCACCTGATCTTTATTTTTCTGCAACATATTCAAGTGTGTTTTTATCACTTGTATGGTGAGATTCATTTGTGGCAAGAGCTGTTATGATGTCTCGAGTCAGAAAGCACCAGAATCCACTAGGAATAGTTTTAGATCTATGGAGCGCCAAATTAACAAACTCAAATATTTGAAGATATCTTTAATTATTTGAAGATATTATCAATTCATTTCATGCACGCAACATTGCAATCAAAGATCTCTTCAAATAATTAATATCTTCAATTCTGCATTATATATATATATTGCGAGCATGAATTGAATTATTGATATCATTATTTATTCTGCTGAATTGATGCACGCAATAATTTAATTGTTGCTCTACTCAAATGAATTATAATTTAATGATACCAACAATAGAATTAATGCATGCTACAATTCAACTAAAGAGAGCAATAATTCATTAATGCTAACATCACTTAATGTGCACAATAATTGAATTATTGCTCTCTTCTATTGAATTAATGATATCATTAATTAAATTGATGCGTGGAATAATTATTTTAGAGAGATTATCTAATTGAGATATAATCTTCAATTCAAGATATCCACAATTGAATGATTTCTTTAATTGAATTGTTGCTCTTTTTAAAAAAAATGATGCGCGCATTAATTGCTTATGAAATAGCCTTGTATATATAATTAAAAAGATCCTTCATTGAATTAAAAGAGATAATCAAGTCATTCATACAGAGCTCTAAATTAATTTTTGCGAGCAATATTTCCACCACATGGATGTGCGCATCAATTGAATTAATGAGAGCGATAATTGATTTGATGCGCGTATATTATTGGACTTCAATTTGAGCTTATGTAAAACATTAATAAGATTTTAAAAATCAACCTGGTGAATTTGTATTATAAAGGTCATAAGAGGACACGTCCAGTTTTTGAACAAAAACAGAAGGTAATATATTCCCTTGAATTTGCAATTGGTCATCTCTGTCCTCAGATCGGCAGGGAAAGGAGTGGGGGTCCAAATCACTTTTATGAGGGAGATTATTTCTCATTCGAAGGCGCGAATTGCCAATGTTCAGGGAATATTTTAAATATCTACTTGCCTTTCGAGACTGAACTAAGTTCATCAATAAAACTTACAAATATGTAACTTGAATTTTACCTTTCGTTATAATAGTTCGATTTATGTGCAATTTACCAGGTTCAATTGTCGGTGTGTTTCATACGTGGTTAATGAGGGGGGGGGTGTCCAACACGTAACACGTTTAGGGAAGGGCGTAATGAGTGCCAAAGGCACGAAATCTCTAAACAAAAATATCTAAGATGAAGCAAAATCGTGATTTTTGGGGGTTCTCTATTACAATTTTGTCCTCATATTTCAAGGTGAGATGATAGTCAAAATTGACATAATGTGCGTGTACATATCATAAACATGTAGATATGTGTGTAACAGTATACATAAGGGAACCGGGAACAAATCCTGATTCTGAAGTTATGTTATATAAACTGGTGTTATAAACCGGATTTTCAAAGAATTTATGGTTTTTGCAACGTTTGATTACAGTTTTCTGTAAGGTCACATCTATGTAGTTACATATATAAACATAATGTTCATGAAAATGTTCCCTTTTAGAGTGGAATTAAGATATCGCGTAACATTTCTTTACAAAGATATCTAATTTTTATCTATGTCAAAAGTCAACAAAAAAATTAAAGTGATACAAAAAATGTATATAATTATGAATACTTGTTTTAGATCCTTTAGGCACTGTATTACAGCATTTTGATTTTATTTATCATACTATTTGGTCGAATTACTACAGAGTCTGGCCCGTACAGCATGCATTGGCAAACGAGGGAGTCTATAATCATAGAAGTATATATATATATAATAATGATGATTATCCTAAGTTATTATTACATTAAAAGTCATCATTATGGACACTACTACCCCTCCCCCCGACCGGTCGCGGTAGCTCAATGGTAGAGCGTTCGCTTCGTAGCCGGGAGGTCGTGAGTTCAAGAATTGTTCAGGCGTCAAACCTAAGACGTTAGAATTGGTAGTGTTAATTGCTCCTTCGCCAAACGCTCGACATTTAGAAGTGAGAATCACGGATCTTTTGGATGTGACCTTATAAACGTATATCCCTTGTCGTACATGTAGTAGGTGTTGGCACGATATTTCAAAGAACCCTCACTGCTACGACCCTGAACCCTATGGATACATTGGATAGGTCTAAATTCGTGGTACTCCGCTTAAAGCTGGTTACGTCTCAATATGAACAAAATATTCTCGACGGGACGTAAAATATATAATCAATCATCCAATCAATACTACCCCCCCTTTTTATTTTCTTGCGGCGATAATTTCAACGAAATGTGTGGATTCCCTGTCTATCCCATCCCAATTTCGATTTATGTCATCGTTTCACGCTTTTTTGTAAGCTTTAGAGATTTGGCCTTATTTATTTAGCGTGGTGAGAATGATTGTTTGGATGTTTCAGTATGTTTGATTGCCCGTGTGTATCAGAGTGTTTAACTGGCTGCGTGTATCAGAGTATTTAATTGGCCATGTGCGTCAGAGTGTTCAATTACACGTGTGTGTCAGAGTGTTCATTTGCCCGTGTGTGCCAGAGTGTTCAATTACACGTGTGTAAAGGAAAGTGTTAAATTGACCGTGTATAAAGGAAAGTGTTCAATTGCCTGTGTGTAAAGGAAAGTGTTCAATTGCCTGTGTGTAAAGGAAAGTGTTCAATTGCCCGTGTGTAAAGGAAAGTGTTCAATTGCCTGTGTGTAAAGGAAAGTGTTCAATTGACCGTGTGTAAAGGAAAGTGTTCAATTGCCCGTGTGTAAAGGAAAGTGTTCAATTGACCGTGTGTAAAGGAAAGTGTTCACTTGATAAGCAAAAATTCAAGGAGTGAATAAAACGATATTTCACAAATTTTGACCGCAGCAATGTCTTCTATGTTGTTTTTAGTACCAAATAGTAAATTTTCGTACTAAAATGCCAATAACTGTAGAAGTGTTCAGTTGCAGGTGGGAAGTTAAGGTGTTCATTTGACACGCGTTACACGTATGTGTGTGTGTGTGTGTGTGTGTGTGTGTGTGTGTGTTTAATTCTTGTAAGTTATTAACTGAACTTTTCGCTTTCCATTCTATTTTCATTTAATCACTTATATATGTGTATGAAGGTTGCATAAATTTGATTAGATGTTTTATCTATATGGTATCAGAAAACAAACAAGACAAATATTCTATATATAAATAACAAGAAGATCACCGCATGTGTCAGAAAAGAGGCATATATGAAGGGCGGATCCAGGAATCGCGGTTAAGGGGTGGGTGCAACTTTATGAAGCAGGGGGTCTGGGAGCCGCCTTGAGTCCCCCAGTAGGTCAAGCGCGAATCCCTTGTTGGGACCTATAGGGCAAAGACCCCGGAAACTCCTGTATTTTACAGATTTCATAGCGCTTGAAATATGTCTCTTATGTAGTAATTTTTTGTTATAATTTCTGTCATTTTTACTGAAATTAATAAAATGGCGCAAATGTTAGGGATTTTTGGAAAAATGCAAGTTCTCCTAATAAAAGCAATTCAATAAATCAAAGATTTTTTCATATATATTTCCGAGAGTGGAAGAAATTATTGCTTCTTTTGCTATCCTTATGGACTTGTCTAAGGCTTTTGACTGTCTCCCTCACAACCTCATTCTGCTCAAACTAAAATATTATGGTCTCTCTCCACCTGCCGTAGATCTATCACAAAGCTACCTATTTAGTAGGAAACAGTCTGTCAAAATTGGTAAAAATATAAGTTCCTTTCTTGATATTTTCAAAGGGGTACCGCAGGGTTCTCTACTCGGACCAGTAATGTTTAATATTTTCATAAATGGTATTTTTTATTTTGTCAAAGACTCAGCTTTGTACCACTATGAGGATGACAACACTCTATCCCATTCTGATTTTGTTTTAGACAATGTTATAAATACACTTCAAAGGGAAAGTGGCATTCTCATGGACTGGTTTTCAGAAAACAAAATGCAGGCGAACCCAGAAAAATTTCAAGCAATCTCTCTTGGTAGAAAGGCACATGATAAAAACATAACTTTTAACTTAAATGGTACAACTATTGCCTGCGTGGAAGAAGCGAAGTTGCATTGTGTCACTATTGATTTGAATATGAATTTTAATTCCAATATTTCAAATATTTGTAAGAAAACATCTTGTCAATTAAATGTAATAAAACGTATAGGGAAACATCTTTGTAGGTTGGGCGAACTCATTATCTACCATTCCTTTATCATGTCAAACTTTAGTTATTGTCCTCTGGTATGGTACTTTTGTAGTGAAAAAAATTGTAAAAAAAAAATTTAAAAAATTCAAGAACGAGCCCTATGATTTATTTATGAAGACCATACTAGTACATATAATCAACTATTAGATAAATCAAATCTCCCCTCACTGAAAACCAGGCGTATGAGAGCCATAACCCTTGAATTTTTTTAAATTATAAAGAAACAAAGTCCATTCTTCCTACAAGACTTGGTCCAGCTAAGAAACGTGAGGTATAATTTCAGATACCAAAAGACATTGGAACTTCCAAGACCAAGAACAACTAGGTACGGTAAAAGTTCTTTCAGCTATGCAGCCGCCACACTGTGGAACTCTTTATCCAACCACATAATGGAAATCTCCTTCAATTAATTTAGAACTTTTATAGACGCATGGAGGGGGAAAAGCTGCAGATGCAGCTCCTGTCGAGTACATGGTGTGGAGGTGCATGGCTGAATGAAAATCTGTTTTCAATATATTATATACTGTTTTAGTTTGCTGTTTCCTTTTATGTAAATTGTACAGTCTTTCATCTGCATTACCCCTAATTTTAATGTTTATGTTTGTTGTTGTCTTTTGAAATATTCATTTTTATTTCATCTTTTTAAACCTGTTTTGTTTGTATACCTTGTAACTTATTTACTGTAGACTGCTATATATATATATATATATATATATATATATATATATATATATATATATATATATATATATATATATATATTATTTATTTTATTATCATATGTTTCCTTATTTTACATTTAACAGTTATAGTGCTTCTTAACAGGTTTGAATTTAATGCTTAAATTTTGCAGTGAAAAAACGTTTGTTTGATTTGTATTTAATTCTTAACTTCTGAAACTGTCTGACTATAAAGTATGCGTGTAAATATGTATATATGTGTTGTTATTTTTTGCATGCTTACCTTGTGATATTTTATTTTCTCTGTGATAGTCAGTTTAAGAGCTCTGTAGAGCTCATGTTATTTGTTGATATTGTATACAGTGCCGACTTTAAATAAAATGTACCTACTTACTTACTTTTGTCGTTTACATTTTTCTAAACAAGAGACCCCAATTTACCTTAAATTTGAAACTTCTAGCCCCCACTCCCCTAAATCAACCACTGGATATATTTTTAGATGCATGTGTCAAGATAAATAATACAGTGTAAATCAGCCTTAACGTTGCACAGTTGCATTATATGCTTGTATGTATAATCTACTCCTTGTCGCTTTCAAATAAACACATCTATGAATAAGCTAGCTCTCTCGAATACTTGGAGTACAAGACTGCCAGTCTGATTGAGATGGCAAAGGCACCGTCCCCTGGTACCCCCTGTATTCGTGACAACATTTTATAATATTGTTTTATTTTTCTACCCATGTAACATCCTTGTTAGTAGTATAGGCGTCTGTATAGGAGGTTAAACAAAAGAATGATGACGTCATTCATGGTTCTCGGTGACCTAATTTACGGGTTTATTGTTTACCTGGGTTTTTCCATCTATTTTTAGATATTATATTGTTCTCGAGAATAATAGAAGGGGTCATATTACATCCTTGACCTACTTAAAGGATCGATGGATCGAAGATCAAAGGGGTCATATAGGGGGACTAAACAATAGAGCTGTTGTTCTGGTAACATTAAACCGAAATCATTACGAGTAGTGTATTGGTAGAAATTCATTATGAATTTTAATCAGATTATGTAGTTCTGTAACAAAGGATCCGAGTCTGGACTTTCCGAGTCAGAAAGGATATACGAAAAAACCTGACAAGGGCATCGTAAAATTCAATGAGACATTGTTATGATATGCGAATGGCGTATTTGCAATGGTAAAGACAACGGGGTTACGATAAAGTGTATGCTATTTTTCACGGAATGACAAAAGCTTTCAGTTTCGTAATTTAATGCGCTCAGAGGCACCGATAGATGTAACTTAATATACCTTGGCGCATCGATGGACCAGTCTCTATTCAATCCAATTAACTCCGACTGAAGAAACTTAATACTTACTTCACCTTTATGCATCGATGGATATACCTGTATTTTGCAGATAGTTTAAATGAAAGAAGTAGGTACAGTTTCTACAGTCATCTGGCCCAAAATATTGATGATTTGACTTGGAGCTCAAATCCTGGCATTCAATTAAGGAGTAGTTTAGCAAACCCAAAATTCACTCAGTTTGATCAGCAAAATGACTTGTGTCATATGACGAGAGCTTGAAGTTGGCATAAAATTGCAAAAATGCCATTTTCAATGAAAATATCCACAAATTCAGGTGGTTTTCCTTTTAGAAAACATACAGCGCATGCGTCGAGCAAATTCATATTGAAGCATGTTTTTCATCTCAAAATAATACACAATATATATCATTTTCATTTTGCTCGACAAATGCGCACATCTTTTCCTGAGCAATAATTTGTATGACATTTGACAGTTTTCGGGCTTATTTTGAGAAAAAGGCGGGAAATGTCTTATTCATGATGTCATAATGCTATCCATTTAAAACTATCATTCTGATTTTGTTGACATAGTATACCTGGCATTTATTTTACTTTCTTAAAACGCTGATTAAGGTTAATTCCAGACACATTTTATAGAGAGAAATTTTTTGGGCCTTTTTATGTATACAACCGTACCTTGTTCTTTACCATACTTTTAGCCGGGACAGTGGGAATAAGGTTGACCATAGTTAAAGCTTTTCTATATCATCGTTTAAAATAATTCTTTTTTAATCACCTAAAACCTAAATTTACTATAAAACTTTGGTTAAGTGGGAGTACAGTTACGTTTGAATTTCATCAGTACAGGTACAATAAAAAGATCATTGAATGTATTACTTGACTTCATAACTTCCATAAGGAATACAAATTTAAGAGTTGGGCATGCACGCACGACCCCACCCCCTGGATACACCAAAGGATGGGATCAGGTGCCAAGGAGGAGTAAGCATCTCTCTTCGACAGGTTACACCTACCGTGAACCCTATATCTTGATCAGGTAAACAGAGTAACCCGTAATCAAAATCAGTAATAATGCTTTGTTGCAAAGTCGATTTTTCATTCTGATGGGTTTTTTCACATGTATCATCGAGTCATGTCATGGATTTTCTCATGGACAAACTGTTATGGTTTCTTTAGGTATACATTCATGAACACAAGAAAGATTTTCGGATCTGACATTTTCTGTTGCCAATTCTAAAGTATCTGCTCCGTTGATGATGTTCACCCAGTTACAATTGTCGATTGATAAAGTCATTGATTTCCATAAACACATACTGTACGAGTGTATCAATTTTGTCACATGACAAAATGCACATGAGGTTTCAATATAAGTTTTAATCTTAAATTGCATTACTACCATGGTAGTACAGGACGTACTCATTTGATCTGTTGTACTATTTGCGATTTTGTATCTCTTTCTTCTTCCATACCCGTTCGCTTAAATCTTATATTCAAACCTGATGTGCATTTTGTCATGCGACCAAATTAATATATTTCAGATCTTTAGAAATACATGTACTAGTAGGTAAACCCTTAGCAGTAAACATTTTTAATGATTACAGCCACTTATTTTCAAAGTATATGTGTACCACAAACCAAATAATGGGTGACTCAAGTGGACATTAATGGGATGTAATCGGTCTTTTCTACTCATCAGGCGGGGTATTTACGAAAAACCAGCATCTATTGTGTTGCCATTTACATGTACTGTGCATTTCCTCGCGCATATTTTAAAACTACTCACTCACTGTGTGAAATTCATTAAGCTTAGATATGTGTTTATCAAGTCTTACGTTCATTTTGTGTTGCACATTTCCTTTTGTTAGTTCGCAGCGATGAAGAAATGAGTCCGGGTCCTACTATTGAAAATGCCCTTGACATTTTGCATATAAATATCATAAGCATCAATCACCAATCAGGTCATTTAAATTTTCTAGTTCATGAGATCGATATTTTGTTTTACTGAAACTCATCTAGATAATTCCGTGAGCAACGATAGCTTACTTATTGATGACTTTAATGATATAATCCGTAAATATAGAAATTGTTTTGTAGGTGGTGTTATGATAGGCGAATATAACGACCAGTGAAGGAAATCGTAACTCGCGCAAGGAATACAAAATCAAGAGTCGGGCAAACACGGACTCCTGGACATACCAGCGGTGTGATCAGGTGCCTAGGAGGAGTAAGCATCCCCTGTCGACCGGTCACACCCGACGTGAGCGCTATGTCTTGATGTATATGTCAACTGATGTATATGTCCTCTTTTTGTAAAGGAAGACCCATCGATAGTATCTAATTATAGACATGTCTTGCTGTTATGATGCATTAGTAAAATTATGGAGATACTCGTTTTCAAAACATGTATATAATTATTTCATAGCAATGATTTATTTCATCGATATGAAGACGAATTCTGAACAGAATATTTTACCGTTTATTAATTATTAGAAATGTATCATGTGAGTCGCAGTATCGTACACGGTATTGACGAAGAAAAAAATCATGGTATGATATTCTGTGACCTTTCAAAAGCACTTGATAGAATATGACGTAATGGTTTCATTTTTAAATTACAAACGTATTTTCAAAATTGTAAATAACTGTATCAGGCTCCCACTTTACAAATGTTTTACTATATATAGTAAATTATACTTTTTGAGTAATAAAAGAAAATTAAATCGTATAATTTCAAACAATAATATAGAAGTGATTTCGGTAAAAGAGATTTCCACTGCTCAGACTACTAGAATAGGAAATGTTTCAAAATATCTACTGAAATTGAATAACAATTTAAGAATAAAAACATTTACATAAAAGTTCACAGGTTATTTTTAGATTCATCGCTTAGGTATTTTACATTGTGATGTGATATTTTTTTAAGTCTTTTTTTTTTAACGCAAAAGACGATTTCATTTAACCTAAAAAATTGCATCCGAGGAAAAACATGGTCTTGTTTTTGTGCTCCATAGAATATGACACTGATACATGTCATTTAATTATTCAAGTAAAGAATTGCAAGATTCGATAGAGTAAACCTAATATACGATAGGTAAATTTAAAAGACCTTTCACACATTTTGTATACAGTAAATGATACTGAATTGAGTTTAACAATGAGCAACAATTGCGAAAAAGACCTTTAAATTCTGCTCGACCCAATGAATAATAAATCAAAAACAAGTTGAAACATGTCTTTAAAAAATGAACACGGGTATTTAAATATATACATGCATTCTGACTCTTTCAGTCAAATAATACATATGCGAGATATTCAATCATCTTTTTGTTGTACCTGTACTGATGCAATTCAAACGTAACTATACTCCCACTTAACCGAAATTTTATAGGAAATTTAGGTTTTATGTGATTAAAAAAGAATTATTTTAAACGATGATATAGAAAAGCTTTAACTATGGTAAACCATATTTCCACTGTCCCGGCTAAAAGTATGGTGAATTTCATTTAAACTATCTGCAAAATACAGGTATATCCATCGATGCATAAAGGTGACGTAAGTATTAAGTTTCCTCAGTCGGAGTCAATTTGATTGAATAGAGACTGGTGCATCGATGCGCCAAGGTCTATTAAGTTACATCTCTCGGTGCCTCTGAACGCATTGAATTACGGAAGTGAAAGCTTTTGTCATTCCGTGAACAATAACATTCACTTTATCGTAACTCCGTTGTCTTTATCATTGCAAATATGCCACTCGCATATCATGACAATATCTCACTGAATTTTACGATGCCCTTGTCAGGTTTTTTCGTATATCCTTTCTGACTCGGAAAGTCCTGGCTCGGATCCTTAATTACGGAAATACATAATCTGATTAAAATTCATAATGAATTTCTACCAATACACTACTCGTAATGATTTCGGTTTAATGTTACCGGAATTTTACAAAGACCGTGTCAGGTGTTTCCGTATACCAATATTCACTCGGAATTTCCAGACTCGGGTCCCTTGTTATTTGAGAATAATAGCTCTATTGTTTACCCCCTTCCCCCTTATACAATTCCTTGATCTTCAATCCCATTCGTATACCCTTATTCACTCGAAATTTCCAGACTCGGGTCCTTCATTATCTGCGAACAATAGCTCTATTGTTTAGTCCCCCTATATGACCCCTTTGATCTTCGATCCATCAATCCTTTAAGTAGGTCAAGGATGTAATATTCCCGCTTCTTTTATTCTCGAGAACAATACAATATCTAAAAATAGATGGAAAAACCCATAACGTCATCATTATTTTGTTTACCCCCCCCCCTATACAGACGCCTATACTAATCTTGTTGTACATCGCAATTTCAATCAGTACTATAAGCCAACTCAAGACCAACATCAATGTAGAAATGGTGTACATCTGTATATCGTATTGTGTAGTTTTATTTAATTGTATACAATACTCAAGTAGGCTGTCTTGAATATATAACATCTGTATATGGTATGTATGTGTACATATTGTGGAATCATGTATTTATTTTGTGTATACTATAAATAAGCTATCTTAAACACTTAGGGTACATGACTGCCAGTCTGATAGACTTGGCTCAGTCACCATTCCTTGGTACCCCTGTGCTTGTGACAAAATTTTATAATATTGTTTTACTTTACTTCCCATATAGCTCACTTATTGTACAGTACATTCCCAATCAGTATTGTGATGAGAATCCAGTACCTATGTCAATGTAGAAACCCTTAACGTGTATATGGTACACATGTGTAAATTGTATCATGTAGTTATAATGTTTAATTGTTAATTTGTATATGCCCCCAGAGGGCCCTTGATTGGTGAATAAATAAATATATAGAATGTCACAGGTATTTATAGAGCGTCATAATCTTGATCACGTGACATCTTCCTACCTGGAATCGAGTAATCATGGTGGAATGTTTGAATTTTAAAGGAAAGCACAAGATGTTTACCTGTTGGAATTTTTTCTTTCTTTTGGTTGGAATTTCGAATTTTGGTGAGTTTTATTCATATTTTACGTCTGCTGTTGTTGTTTGTTCTACATGGGATAAAGCTAGAGCTTGCAATATTTACATGTGGTAACACAGGTACGCGGACTGCGAGGTGTGGAACGGAAGTAAAGAAGCCAATAGAAGAAATGGTGATATAAACGTTACATTTGTTACTTATGTAATTCGAAAATTCACTTTCCTGGGTAGTTTTAATTTAATGACCCACAATACGTGTTGATCACTTAAAATATACGTGAATAATAATATTAGCCCCGGCATATGAACATATACTTACAGTAGCGAGAGACACTGAGATGAGAAATATAGTGATATATATATATATATATATATATATATATATATATATATATATATATATATCTGCTTTCAGCATTAGGCAGGCACATCCATAAAATCATACTTAGGCTGACATATATAGTCCATGTTTAAACTTCAATATTTTTCATCATGCATTCGATCATTTTGTTTAGCTATCACCCTATTTGTAATTTTCAAATCAATTAAAGATAATATACCAAGAATGAAAGATATACAATTTATGATGTCTGCCTAAGTTTTCAGATATCCGTAGTAATCCTTAGGCAGACATTGTATATAATTTTATACAATTCCATTGTAAGGTAGACAATATATTTTATATGCGCAGTAGGCCTTGGACAGACATTGTATATTCGTATAAATTTATACAATTCCACCAGAAGGTGGACAGTATTTTCCAAATCAGCTGAAGACTTTAGAGAGACGGCATTTAAACTACAATTATGCAAAAACTGCATGCGATTGATTTCCAGCACAGATGAAATACCGGTCAATTTTCCAAACATCTATAACCTTTGTGTGACTACTGTTTTTTGGGACAACCTATCTTGGAATACGATTTAATTATTCAAGTTTGCTATCACTGAAATTATACCTGACAATGCATATCCATTCAATTTCCACAAAAAGTTGTAGAACATTTGCCTCTGATAAATCTCTTTATCTATTCAACCAGCTTTACTGCAGCAATTTTGACTAATTTATAATCTTTACAGAGTCCAACAAATTATCCATAGCAATAGTAATTAACTTTGATCATGTTATTCGCATTCATTTAAATAACCACCATCTGCACTGTACACGAATACTGTTATACAAAATAATTACTTTCAAAACAGTACATAAAAGACAATTTAAAAGTTAACTTTAACATGAAATTTATTCATTATATAATTGTTACTTTGTAACAAAAACTGGCATGTCATACAAATCATTTTCAAGTATGGTTGCTGGTCAAATATTAATAAAACATACAGGATTTTCATCCATTTCATGAAAAATTACAAAAGACATATCAATCAGAATTTAATGCATTTCATGAAATAAAAGGACCACAGGCCTTATTGGGTACATGATAATTAATTAAAAGTATCACTAGCCCCAAGGATTATGAAATCTTGAGAAAAATTCCTGTTCTGCATACCTAAATTAAATCCTAACATACAAAACAGAATAAAACAAGATGTTTTCATAAAACTTAAATGCCCTGAAAGTGTCTATACAGTCCAGATGATTGATTGTGTATTGTTTAACGTCCCTCTCGAGAATATTTCACTAATAAGGAGACGTTATATATACAACATTAAATAATATGACTACTTTGGACCTGTGTACAGTCAAAACCCTGGGGTTGTGTAAATCACCACTTTGGTATATCCTGTTCTGCTTCTAATAAGCATGCATTTAGTTATTTACCATATCACAATAAAGACAATAGTTGCTACTATAATCTTGGCCTTATCCTGGAAACTAAACCCTTGTCCAGGAAATCATGTATTTTACAATTTTGGTTAAGGACTACCACATATTAATTTAGTTTCATGTTAATATCAACCTTTAAACAAGAGGCCCATGGGCCACATCGCTCACCTGAGTTATCATATATTTACTCATAGGAAATACGGTTTCCCTTATTGTGGCAAAACCTGACACCCCGGGGGCCATGATTTCAACAAACTTTAATTTGAACTATGTCATAAAGCTTCAAACTTGAATCTGAACTATGTCAGGAAACTTCCATGTAAAGTTGAACTCTTCTGGCTCAATGGTTCTTGAGAAGAAGATTTTAAAAGATATTTCCTATATAAACACATATAAAATATGGTTTCCCCTATTGTGGCCCCACCCGACCCCTGGGGGCCATGATATGAACAACTTGAATCTGCATTATGTCAGGAAGCTTCCATGTAAATTTGAACTATACTGGCACAGTGGTTCATGAGAAGAAGATTTTTAAATGACCCCACCCTATTTTTACACTTTTGTGATTATCTCCCCTTTGAAGAAAACCTGGCCCTTAATTTGAACAATTTTGAATTCCCTTCAACTAAGGATGATTTGCATTAAGTTTGAATGAAATTGGCTTACTGGTTCTGGAGAAGAAGAATTTTAAAAATTTTCAGTGTGTTTTTACTGATTTACTATTATCTCCCCTTGGATAAGGGGGTTGGCCCTCATTTGAAAAATTTTGATTCCACTTCACCCAAGGATGATTTGTGCCAACATTGGTTAAAATTGGCCCAGTGGTTTTGGAGAAGAAGTTGAAAATGTAAATGTTTAACAGACAGACGACGGATAAAAGCGATCAGAAAAGCTCACTTGATCTTTCAGCTCAAGTGAGCTAAAAAGATATTTTATAATTGTGTAACGTAGTTCCACTCTCCTGTGATGTCATAAGATTTCGCAAAGTCAATGATTTGATAAGATTTATGCATGATGGGAACATAAATTTTGTTGAAGTCTTTTTCAATAGTTATTGTAAAATATCTTGTTAACCATAAGATATTTCAAAAGTCACGTATGAGTTTCGAAATACCGAATCCAAGGGTAATAACTCCTTTTTCATTAAATTATTTATCAATTTTTTATGCATAGATATCTTTTACTTTTCACAAACATATTGTATATTTTTTTTAAGAAACAGTTTCATGAAATTGTTATGAATACCATTATATCGTGATAATGAAATGTATTTAATGACAATTGTAATTTTCTGACATCAATAACAGGTATATGCGTGCTAATTGATAAATCTTTTTATCAATGCTGCAACATACTTATCTTATCATTTTTATTTGTTACTAAGATAATCATTAATCAAATATAAGATTAAACCTATAATTCTACAGGGGTGGAATTACCTTAAAGGCATAGGGTCTAAGATATTGGTGAAATGTTGCATGTTCCAAAAAGGTGGCGAAATTTAAGATCATATTAACTAGAAAATCACACAAAGTTCTTCAGAATGTTTACAAACACATTGGATAACGATAGTAATTACAAAATAATTCCTTGTTCTCATTTGCATAAATTGGTACCCTGTTGATTTCGCATCTCTTATGTTTGTGTGTAGCCAACAATCAGCGGGGTACCAGTTTAATATATTGTCCTCCTGACAAAAATTTTAAATAGGGCTAAAACGTCAAAATGACTTAAATTTCAAAGCGCTGCAGCTATAGATAACTCATAATTAATACTACAAATTTGTTTTTTGGAGTTCTTGCAAAATATTGTGATGTCATTTTTGAGATACAAGATAGATCCTATGCCTTTAACACATATGCACTATGTATACCAAGTTTGGTCTTACCCCAGAGTCAGAAACCCTACCCCAAGGATTACAACATCTACATTTTTAGTAAAGGCCTTCCTCCTCTACCTGACTATGCATACGTTTTTCTTACAAAATGTTCAATTGTTACCTGAATTTACTCAGAAGACAGGTCACCAGAGATTACCTATATGACCTAAAATTCTTATCAAAAACCAAAATTGTAACCAAATAAAAACATTCGGGTAAGACATCAATGTACATTTGAATTACTGGTGCATTACTACCCTAACAAGTATAGCATTGCCTCATTATTATCAAAAAATATATTTCAATACATTTGAAAATGAATACACTATAGGTCCAACAATTATGCCTTAAAGCAGCATCATTAAGTCAAAGAGCACAATATATTATCTCAATAAGACAAAACGCAAGAGAACATTCTGAACTCAGATAATATACATATGAATCAAACTGTAGTGGTCATTTATCAACATATTTTCAAAACAATTATATTTAAAGAGAAAATATCATAGGCAGTAATGCTCACATGAGATAGTCATAAACACTAAACGAAAATCCTTTAACAATACACAGTTTAAACAACAGAGCACTTAGTTCTATTGCATGGCATATATTATGAACATGGTAAACCAGGATTTACCTTTTATATGTATACCAAAACCAATGACAGTGTATATTTTGTGATCATTTGAACTACATTTCTCTGAACAAAATTCTAAACAAAACATGTCAATAGAACATACTAGGTTATGAATATTCAAAATGGTAATGGATTCGTTTGTACCTTCCAGTTTCAGACCAATTTTTAAATTTGGTAATTATGAAAGGCTTTAAACAAGAGGCCCAAGGGCCACATCACTCACCTGAGTCACCTTAGCTCATATTTAAAGATTTTCCCTATATATTTGTAAGTAAAACTTTGATCCCCCTTGTGACCCCATCCTACCCTGGGGTCCATGATTTTAACAAACTGAAATCTGAAATATATGTCGGAGAGCTTTCATGTAAATCTCAGCTTTTCTGGCTCAGTGGTTCTTGAGAAGAAGATTTTCCTTATATATTCGTATGTAAAATTTTGATCCCCTAATGTGGCCCCATCATACCCCCAGGGGCCATGATTTGAACAAACTTGAATCTGCATTATGTCAGGAAGCTTTCATGTAAATCTAAGCTTTTCTGGCCCAGTGGTTCTTAAGAAGAACAATTTTAAACATTTTTCCTATATATTTGCATGTAAAACTTTGATCCCCAATTGCGACCCCATCATACCCCAGGGGCCATGATTTGAACAATCTTTAATTTGCATTCTGTCAGATAGCTTTCATGTAAATCTCAGCTTTTCTGGCTCAGTAGTTCTTGAGAAGAAAAATTTTAAAGATTTATCCTATATATCAGTATGTAAAACTTTAATCCCCTATTGTGGCCCCATCCAATCCCCGGGGGCCATGATTTGAACAAACTTGAATCTGCACTATATCAGGAAGCTTTCATGTAAATTTCAGCTTTTCTGGTCCAGTGGTTCTTGACAAGAAGATTTTTAAATGACCCCACCCTATTTTGGCATTTTTGTGATTATCTTCCCTTTGAACGGGACATGGCCCTTAATTTGAACAAACTTGAAAGTCCTTCACCCAAGGATGCTTTGTGACAAATTTGGTTGAAATTGGCCAGCGGTTCTTGAGAAGAAGTCGAAAACGTGAAAAGTTTACGACAACGACAGACAACGGACAAATTTTGATCAGAAAAGCTTACTTGAGCTTTTGGCTCAGGTGAGCTAAAACCTGTGTAAAAAATATCATCTGTTTACAGAAATTCCATGATATAAGCACTACATCTGTCTTTTCTATTCATTGTGTGACCCAACAAAAATGGTTTTATTTACTTCAGATATATATTGCTTTTGAAAAAATATAGGGTCCTTGGGGTAATTTATCAAAAATGTATACATGTGTTGGAGATTTAATTTGCCTGAAAAATCACAAAAGACTAGATTTATCAAGATATTGGACTAAGCAGTAAGCATTTTTAAAGTGTAAAATAACCAACATTTGAATTTCCAATTTTCTATATTCACAAGAATCGATCCTGAGGCAACCAGAATGGATGGATATCATAGCTCCTGTGTCCAAACACACTGAAAATTTCATAAATTTCCAAAAATGTTCTCTCTCCTTTGTTCTTGTCTTTGCCAGATGTCTTTCTTCCTGTAATATTATATACATGTACTACATTTATCACACCTAAGTGGCTGTACAATATGCTTAGCACTTTCAAAAAGATGACTTTCCCGAAATCTGAATTGATATAACTACATTACATAATCTATACATGTATGTTATTAAAAGGTAAATATGGGATATCAGAACTAGAAAATTTTGGAACTCTTCAGAAAAAGAAGTTACGAAAATTATACGTCACTTGGGAAACTGTTGTATACAAATTAGTGATGGCTAAAGACAACTCATTTCTGATATAAAAATATATGCCTGGTTTAAAAATTATTTTTCAGAATGTTGCAAGTGAATGTCCTTGTACTAAAACATGAGTTATTGGATTAAATTCTGATGTTTGGTAGCAGAGATAAACACAAAAGAAAAAGTCTATTTCCTACACCGTATGCACTTGTATGGATATTTACTTTATAAGATTTTCTTGAGTTATAACAACCAACCGTTATGAAATGATATAATAAATCACAATAAATTATTTATAAATATATCTCCAGAAATGTACATATACATGCAGCAACATGTAGCCCCCCCCCTCCCCCGTTTTCCTGAGATTGCGTTAAATTATCACATACAATATTAAAGTTTGTTATTAGTACATGCAAAGATCGATTCATTAGCTGGTCACTTGATATAGTAGCAGTGAATAGTACTGGAAATGTAAGGCTAGATTGATTTCAACTCATGAACAGAAGAATACCCCCCCTCCCTTGAACTGTGATTAAATACATTGGTATCATGTCACAAAGGGTGCAACGATTAACCAAGACACGGTATATCACTGTAATATTATGCAACGGTTCGATTCACGATATTTTACACTATACTGCATTTTGGTATTCTCTATCTGGATTAATTTGAACTGTCCAATTTGGCTTTAAGATTACATGTATGTTGTAACAAGAGTACCACCAATGGTTCATAATATGCCCGTGAAAAGCTAATATAAGGTGTTTCCTTACATTATGATTTGTAGAACATGGCTTCAAGTAGTATCAACAATCATTGTCAGGGTGTGACATACTTTCTTTCCATCATAAAAACAGATCAATCATGTACTCTCTATGTAATATTTTCATTTGGCATAAGGTGTATGTGTACCAAGTTTGATGGTACCAGCTCCAATGGTTCAGTCTTTATCCTGCTACTACTATCTTGACCTTTGATCTTGAGAAACAATCGACATTCTCCACTTGGCAAAAGGTGTATGTGTACCAAGTTTGAGTCTTAGCCCCAACAGTTCAGTTTGTATACTGCCTACAAGGTTTTCCTACTAAGTGATACTGTGAACTTGACCTTGAAAAACAATAGACATCTTCTTCTCATCATGGTGATCGAATGTACTAAGTTGCAATATCCTGGAGTTTATGGTTTGGTCTGTATCCTGCCCACAAAGTTTTCCTACTTAGTGATACTACGACCTTAACCTTTGATTTCTGACCTTGAAAAATGTTAGGCATCTTCCTCTCATTATGGTGATCAAATGTACCAAGTTGCAAAATCCTAGATGTTACGGTTCAGTATGTATCTTGCCCAAAAGGTCTGGACAGACAAATGGACGATGGTTACCATAATACACCCTGTCCAAATAAAGATGCTTTCCGGAAATGGAAAAATGTGGTGCCAGTGAATTATTTCTCACCCTGTGAACCATTAATCCCAAATACAGGAGCATTTTGGACATGCAGTTGTAATAGTAAGGTGCAATTAAATGATACCAAAACCAGTGTCATTGTTCATTAGTTATCATTCATATTGATACACTTGTAGCATGTTAAAAGTATCGTGATACGTATTGTATTGTCAAGTCTGTATCATACAACGTATCGTATCATGAGGCAAGCATATCGTTGCACCCCTACATGTTACCATGTTTAATACCAGTATTGAATATTAGTATAATAGTTTGATCTTTCACAGTTCATACAGTTGTCTCATATAGTTTTTTTTAAAGGAATAAAATAATCTTATTCAAAACTCTATAATTTTCAGACCTCTCTCACCGAGTACAGAAAAATACTTGTGTGATTAACAGATTTCATTCATATTTTTAAGGCTTTCCATCTTTCTGTTGAAAGTCCTATTGTCATTGTTCTGTTTATTATTTTCCTACCGTCAATTTTTTTTTCATCTTCAGACTTATCGAAAACTTTAAAGTTCATGATATAGCACTTTTTGAGAAACGAATACATTTCAACCTGCGTCATGGAACTTTGACCCCTTACGGAGTTATCTGACCTTTGGCAGAAATCATTGTTATCGCTACTACTTTTTAACTGTAAATGATAGGAGGATGAAACCTTTACAGGTCAATTAGTAGAATCGAAGAACTTAAAATGAAGGGATTAGCTGACCGTTAAAAGGAGTTAATGCCCCCTTATGTTTCGTGATTTCTACCTAAAAAATTGACGACTCCTAAAGTATTCGTCATAGAGAGACGGAACACACTGGAATGGGTTGTGTGACCTTGACCTTGAAAAGTAGGTCAAGGGTCAAAGGTCATCCAGAATGGCGAGAAAATGGCACTTTTTATACTCTCTTTCCCTCTTCAGATAGCATCGAAATATCACATGGGTCAGCAAGGAATTCTCGATTGGTCTCGATATCATGAATTACAACTCTAAAACTTTGACCACACTGCGAATGTCGACGACTCGCATCGAAAACCCTGTTATCACTACTCTTACTAGACCGAAAGTCGTGGGGATGCGAGACCTTCACCGACGAATTCACAATAAAACACTCCCCCACAGAGAAGTTGACACAGGGAAACCGAGAACCCTGAAGCACAGTTCTCGCCCCGAAAGTCTCTGACGTTGTCATTCGAGCCCACAACTTTTTCACGGATCTAGATAGAGACGTGGGACCACTTGTGCGAAGCCCCGTGACCTATCTGACCTTCAAAATGAGGTCAAGGTCAACCTTTCCCTCTCATGGAGTTTTCGAGGTTTGACCTTGAAAGTGGGTCAAGTTCAAAGGTCAAAGCCACACATCAAGGGGCCAGTCTCCACGAGCAAGGCAAACCCACACATCACGCCTATCGTCCCAAAGGAAGAAATTCCCAACCCTTCAAGTGATCTGTATGTTAGATCAGCTGTTTACACCATTTTGACCGGTCACATGCCCAACAACAGGATTCTAGCTAATCTGACCTACACATACACATCTGACCTACACCCATTTTCTCCATTTCTTGACTGTCTTGTAAATCAAATATTTCCATTTGCATTCATGAAAAAACATGTGCCAGATTCCATTAATGTCTGCCTGCATCAACATAAAGACTAAGTTAAGTTTTTTTTTTATGATGATGATGCAACGGTACTCGACAATTGAACTCCTTGACATTCCATCCCGACTGTCATTGTAAGCAAATAAACACTTACCTGCAGGGTCAGATGGGATGCAGTATTCCTATTCTCCGTTCAGATCCTACACTCAGAAACTTTATCTAATTCACCAGCCGCCATTTTGTTTGGGGTTCTTTTTCACAGCCTAAATCCATATGCATGCCTCCTTGGGTGAAATGACTGAAAGACATTGTCTCCATGAATTAGAACACATAGGATGAGCAATTACAAACTGTATATCAAATTCCACAATCCATAACACACATGGTAAAATCCAGTGCACATACTCCTACCATCTTCTCAACATGAGGCTCATAGTCCCAGCATGCATGAGCAGAGTTTCAGTACTACATGTGTAATCTCTGAAAATGTAACTTCCGGTTTCTTTACACCTCCAAATATCATATCTAACAGGTCTAAAGTCACCCCCAAACACCTGCACAAGTCCTATTACACTTTTATCCGATATGTGCCGGCTATCCAACACCCACACCCCTTTTTTTCAAATATTTGACCGGTACTATCGTGCAAAACCAAGGCCTCAATCTCCAACACTTCAACACTCAAGGCGGCAAATTTGAATTTCTTTTCTATCCAAATCAAATTGTCTAGCATTTGAACACTACTGAAAAACCGGTAGAAGGTGGGAAGCCCTCTAATTGTTCGTGAACAATTAGGATCACTAGTTATTGATATTTTCCTTTTGCGATTAATGAATTTGAAATGTGGAATTAATTAAAAGATTATTTACGCAACCCCAGCCTCGATCTATTCAGATGTCCTACTTTTACAGCCTTTCTATTGGAACACATCCCAATCTTGATCAATACAAAGACATAACAATATAAAAATTAATTTCTTTCACAATTATGCATCAAACGATATGAAACTTGAACTCAATCTGTAGTTATTGCACTACAAGTTTCAATGAATTCTCACAAGCATTATGCAAAAATATCTGGAAAACCAATGGGACAGACTGATTGACAGAGAGACGGACAGAGAGGAAACCTAAAATCCACTTGACTTTCGTTTTATAAACCGGTAGGGGACTAATAACTGGAATTAGTCTTTGAACTTTATATGGTTATTTTCCTTGATTTTTTTTAATTTTTAAAATATTTCTTTTCAAGCTGTCTGTTGTGATGTAATGGTGATATGTGATATATAACCTTTTAGATGTAAATTATGTTCCCTACCTGTTCTGCCTCTAACTCTTCCATTTCAACTAATGATGTTCATGATTGTTCCTCCTAGAAACAAAATTTTACACATCAAACACATACATGTACATAATGCATTATACAGGTTTTAACACAGTAATGTTACAATGATAAGCAAGAGCCTTGGCTACTATCTCCTAAAACATACAAGATTTAATCAAAAGTTATTTTAGTTTTTGTCTCTGTGTCATATTCTCCACTTTATCTTATATGTTACCCCTCTTAGGAGGACCTCATTTTATTTTGTATGTATATATGTTACCCCACTTAGGAGGACAATATACACTTGCACACATACAATTACAGACCACTTTCTTACAGACCCTGAAACGTGCTACTACACCTTAAAAACGAACCGAACCGTTCCGTGCAAGAAACGAACCGTACCGTTCAAGAAACGTACCGTACCGTGCAAAAAACGAACCGTACCGTTCAAGAAACGTACTGTCCCGTTCAAGAAACGAACCGTATCGTTCAAAAAGCGTACCGTACCGTGCAGAAAGCGTGCAGGATAATATTATGCAAACCCCGCCCCCAAAAGCCCGAAAGCGTACCGTACCGTGCAGAAAGCGTGCAATTTATGTCACGTGACCCACTTTTTCAGCCAGTATTTCAACAATATATAGAAAAGGTATATGAAACATTTTTATTGCAAACTATACACTTGCCTTACTTTTCTGTTAATTTTTTTTAATTCAATTTTCAGTGATCAAAAATAAAGTCAGGGAAATGAAAATCGGACTTCGCGTGATAAAGGATAGGAATATATATGTATTATCATCATTTTATTTGATTCAAAGACAAATGCAACAGATATCTAACATTATTAATTATGAATGACTGAATGCTGACAAAAAAGGACGTACAAACTTCACGTGCAGATATCCTGGATCTTTCATAATGCCGATGATAAATCACAATAAATGTGAAGTGCAGAAAATAATCATTGTGTCATTTGCGACAAATCCTGCAGCCAATAATCAAAGAGTCGAATAAGACCGATCGAGTGAAAACAAACTATCGAAACGTACAATTTATACGAAGTCAAAGCGTTCAGGCCACGCCCACCTCATTAATAAAACGTGCAAACCGTTCACAAAGCGTGCAGCTATTTTTAGCAAACCGTACCGTGCAAGAAGCGAACCGTACCGTTCAAGAAGCGTACCGTACCGTGTAAGAAACGAACCATACCGTTCAAGAAACGAACCGTACCGTTCAGAAAACGAACCGTACCGTTCATAAAGCGTACCCAACCGTACCGTGCAACTGGTGTAGTAGCACGTTTCAGGGTCTGTAATATCATCAACCTATTTTTTCAATGCCATATTTTTCATCTTCCAAAACATACATGCTTATAATATGTATGCATATATACATGTATATACATTTTCTACTTTAGGTAGACTTGTCATTGATCCCCAATTGTCACTTCTGATTGATTTCAAAGAGACTGTTGCAATGTGATGGTGAGGTATAATCTTAGATAAAAATTATGTTCCCTACCTGTTCTGCCTCTAACTCTTCCATTTCCACAAATGATGTGCAGGATTGTTCCTCCTAGAGACAAAATTTTACAAATCAAACACATACTTGTACATAATGCATACTACAGGTTTTAACACAGTAATGTTGCAATGATATGCAAGAGTTTGGGCTACAATCCCCAAAAACACACAAGATTTAAAGTCCTGTTTGTCTTTGTCTCCATGTCATATTCTCCATTTTATTTTACATGTATATATGTTACCCCTCTTAGGAGGACAATATACATTTGTACACACACATGTACACAGATGCTGTTTGTGCCCTTAGTACTTTCAACATTGTCACTTTTTCTTAGCCAATAATTTTTTTTTAATTTATCAACATTTTATTTGTGAATTCCATTTCAATCATCTACCAAAACATATCCAAGCATCTGCATTTTCCATTTTTGGAGGCCCGGCTATGTACATGTGTGTGTTTGTTAACTATTATAAAACGGTTTTTTTTTTAAATTAATTATTCTGTAAGTACATGCATACTTTAGACAAGATTTTATGTAAAACAGACACTAGGAAAACATAAAGACAGCAATCACAACCTGAACACGAAACAAGAAATCAGTGGAATGTATACCTGCATACTGCATGTTTAATACCATTTATGCAGATTCAAGGTAGCTCTACCCTTATGCGACTTATCAATATTAATGGTTGAAAGTGGAAACACTGTATTAATTTCCACTCGGTATAGTTTGATTTTATTAATAACCAAAGCAAATGTATGTGTTGCCACCTTTTTTAAGATGTCAAACATATAAGAACAGAAGTATAGGTCAACATAAAAAAACACACATTTTCGTAAAGCAGAGTAATAAAACATGAGAAAAATGTGTTAAAATGACAAATTTTTAATGTCAACAGTATAGACAAAGTTTATTTATAAATAGTTGACCTATTGAGTGCCCCTACCACCCCTAAACCCCCCCAGGGCCTTTTTCAACTCTCAAAAATTAAGCCCCCCCCCTTGAAATACAGTACTACTCACCTTTCTGATAACAGAATTTTTGTTTTTAATCTTTCTAGCAATCTCTTGGTTCCGCACTGAATTTAATAATACATGGTATCTCTAGTTCACCAATACCGGTATCTTAGGAGTAGTGATAGTCTCCATTTACAATGCATTTCAAAGCCCCCCCCCCCCTCCAATGTTGTTAAAAAGAATGCTACAACTTTACTTATTTTTCGAGGCACGTGTCCAACTACTGCACCGTCCTTTACAACAGCAATCGCATATTTATGCATAGGATTGTTGATTTCTATTTTTTAAGAGTTTCTCCCTGGAATGGATCCCAGATTATAGATATCTCTGTAAACATGAAATTTCCTAAACTATATTCATACTCGGCCATATTTGTGCTGCGAAAGTGAAACCGAAAGTTTAGTAAATCGTACGTGGTATTAGTCTATGACACAAACGGTTTCAAGTGAAATTGAAAATAATAGCTACTACTGTATATTTTAATGTAGACAAGAATGGATTAATTATTAGTGTTAGAAGAAATGAAATAAAATTTATGTGTATATCTAATGGGAATATTTCAGCATAGAGTACTAAATAACCACCACCCCCCTCCAATTTTCTAAGCACCCGGGTTGCTCAATAGGACGAATATGGTATGTATAAACTGTTAGTTGATATTAGGGGAATCTTTGTATAATAGACACACAGTAGAGGAATTCCAGCATAGGAGTTATCGCCCTTTACCAACTGGGCTATCGGGCCATCGGTGAGCAGCCCGATTGACTGCTGCTGGATATTGTACATGTGTTTTCTATCCTGAAGCCTTCACAAGGACAAAAAATAAAAACAAACAACTTGTTGGATAAAAACCAATCACAAATTATGGAAGATCTTTTTTAAACATTTTTATCTACTCCTACAGTTTTTATTCAAATGTTGCTGAAATCTTTCTACTTTCCTTTACTATGTTTATCCAACATAATATGTAAACAATAATAAGCTTCAAGAAATAGTATAGCAAATAAGAAATGAAATGTGCCTTTTTTTTTTTTTAAATGAATCCATTTAATTCATGAAAAGAAAATCTTTAAAAACAGATAAAATTTCTTTGAATTTTAATTATAACAAGAGAAAATTAAAACAGTTCATCATTTCATATGATTGTGATAGCATCAGTTATCTGATCCAATATTTCAAAGATTGCACATGGAATTTTTTAAAGGCAGATTTTGAACAGTCATGGACACAATGATTTTGGGATGGTTACATGCACATTTCTATACCTCAGGATGTTCCTACTGTAATTTGAGATGCTAATTCATATTTCTTCTGCAATTTGTTTCAAATCGACAGTATATGATTAATCAAAATGTAAATGATCACAGGTCGATCCTTACAGTATATGACTACAGTATATGCATTTTAATGCAACCCATATTTCTACACTTCTTTCTAAATCTAGGTAATTTATTATAAAATATAACAATACTAAATAGTTCATGATATCCATAATATAATCAATAGATAGATTATTATAGGTCATGTTTTGATTGCATTTTGTATCACTCTAGAATAAATATATAATTTATCATATCATTCACTAAAAACCCATGCATGTACCCAGTGTTAAAATAAATCAGAATGGTATATTTTAATCATTTACTATCTATTATCAATTATAGGAACTCAATATGCTTACCATTGTATTTTGAAATGTGTCCAACAGAAAGGCCACTTTTGTACAGATCAGTCTTAACCCAATCGACACTTTCCTCCTCTAAAACAATAAAATATATGTACATGCAATCATTTTGGATGCAGAAAAAAAATGTCATAAATTCTTATTACACGATTTGTTTTATTTCATAAATCTCTAAGAGCAATAATTACTCCTACTCCTTGAAGATTAATTGTATATTGTTTAATGCCCCTCTCAATAATTTTTCACTCATATGGAGACATGCATCACCATTGCCGGTAAAGGGCTGCAGAATTTAAAGGCCTATGCTTGGTGCTTACGGCCTTTGAGCTTTAACGTGCCACACCTGCTGCGACACCTCTGTTTTTACGGACTTGTCTGAAGGACCCATTTAATCAACTCTTACGACAAGCAAGGGGTACTGAGGACCTATTCTAACCCGGTTTTTCACAGGAGTTATGAAAAAGATGACAGATGTCATGTAATTGGCACGTTTGGCAAGAGATACATCAATTTTTATGTCCCAGAATTAAACAATTTTTCCACAGCTATATCACAGAAGAAATTATCAAGAACTAAATATTTCAGTAGAAAGTCATAGAAAAGCATATGCAGTCACAGGAACCATATAGGCGATTCAATATTGAATCAGTGGGACAAAATATTTTTAAAACGTAGATAAATTAGTATTATGTGGTAATGACACATTTAGCTAAGATTCCTAAAACATGAAAATGAAAAACGTAAAAAGGGACAAAATAAATTGGTGAGAAATACATGTAGTTATATCTTTCGAATTTCCTCCATTGTTTACAATAGTGCAATATCTTTGAAAGAGGCGCCTATGACAGGAACCAGTCATTTTGTCTGTAGTAATAATAGTACGGAACATAATGGGGTGGTATACTATAGACCCTACTATTATTATTGCAGACAAAACTACCGGTTCCTGAGGTGCATTTACGTACACAATCAAAATAAGGACAATGCACATTGCATTGAAAACTGCACGGCGTCTCCTGCATTGTGTCGCTAAGTGTAGGGCATAATGACGACACATTTTCGGGATTCTCTATATCCTAGAAAATCTTTATATCAATGCTAAAACATAGTAAACGACAAATATTGTCCTAGTCGTGTGTCATGGCGTGACGAGACTCGGAGACGGTAGACCCCTCTTTCGCTGCCCACTGAAGAAAACAAACGCAGTCCGGTTACTCGTACTAGTGGGGGAAATTGTAATAGCCTAAAACCTAACAATATATAATTTGCGAGAAATGTGCCTTGAAATCATTTTTGAAACCAAAATAAGAAAATTTTACTTACACGTGACAACATCTTCGCAGACGCTGGATCCTTTCCGGGTGTCTCCGAAGGTTCCCGAAGTTCATTTCCGTAACATGACAGCAAAACAGCACGCAACAAAAAAATCACGGTGTTGGAAAATTCAAAATTTTTAAATATCATCTTTAAAAATATTAATCTAAATAATCTGACACCTAGTGGTTCAGAATATGGAAAAAATCAAACGAAATTTAAATATATTTCCGCTTTCGTTTGTGATGCCCATTTGAAAAATGTCTACACAAGTCGTGAAACGTATATTGCCAAAATAATACACGCTAGTTTTTAACAACTCTAGAATTTACACTTTTATGAATAAAATGAAATCTTTTTGCCCGAAATGTAAAGTTTAGATTCTAAATTTAAGGAAAGAAAACACATTTTACTCAAAAGTTAAGTACATAATTTCATTTTACAAGTAGAAAAATGGGCAGACTTAAAAACGTCAGCCTAATTTTTACGTCTGCCTAACGCTGGTCTATAAATATTTTGCGTCCGCTGAAGTCTTATAATAGGTATGTATATATATATATATATATATATATATATATATATATATATATATATATATATATAAGACATGTACACTTCTTTAAAATGTCTGATCACTTTCAAAAACACATGCACATCTGCAATGTTTTCATAACAACTGTACACAGTTTGAGGAATTTCAAGTTAGAGGTACATACGAGGAGTTGATTACACAAAATAGGTACTGTCGATTAAAGAAATGCTTCAAAATTACGAAGTTCAACTACATGTAAATGTTTCAAAAAATGTCTGATCACTTTCAAAAAGGCACATACACATCTTAAATGTATCCCTAAAACTGTACAAAGTTTAAGGAATGTCAAGAAAGTAGGTGCTATTGCAGGGACGCTACTGTCGCTTGCCCACCAATCATTCACCATTTTATAAACTGTTTTGCACATTGTACAACCCAACCAAAATATAAAATATAATAACAAGATGTGAGAGAAAACTTAAAGAAACTGCAACATCTTCTAATTCAGAAATAATGCATTGTGCAATGTTAAAAAGTTATCGGTGAAGTCCCACCCTGGCCATGATAGTACATTTTATTTGGCAGTAATATTTAAGGCCCATTTTGGGTCCGAATGTCGGCCCTTTCCCCTCCTAACAATTGCCAATTTTCCCCCAGTTTAGCTTGTATTTTCCCCAATAATAGAATTATGAAAGGAAAACGTATTTGAAAAAGAATAAACATTCGATGTCAATTATATACATAAGAGGTATGGGACTGTTGATTTGGATAGAGTAGATGTCATTTTAGAAGTTTAAAGAAAATTAGACATGTAAAATAAAGATAACATAATTTTTGATATGATTTTAAAACTTATTTACGATAAAATTGATTTTTCCCAATTTGACTGAAATGCCGACAATTTTTCCAAATTCGAAAGCCACAGGACCCTTGTTTTTAAAAATATTAACCCAATGGCACTTTTCTGACCTAAGGTCAGGTTGTGATTTAAATATATTTGTGAATTTTGGCTGTTTTAGATCAATCATGTCAAATGAAGGCTTTTAGAAATGAAAATCCTTATTAAACTATCAAGTGCTATACAAATGATGCTATAAATGCTAGAATTTTGTATACAATTAGTAGAAAGGAGTTGACATGATCTTAAGTACATGTAATTAAAAAGGTGGTCTAACATTTGCATAACATGACTATGTGCATTATGGATCAATAACAGCAGGTTTCGGCAACATTTGCAGACAAGGATAAAATAAATTCAAAATTCACACATGTAAACTATGCACCTTTCCTCAGAAAAATCTGGAGACAATCTACATTAATTTTAAAGTCAGTACTGTAAAGGACTTTATATTCTGATAAATTAATACAGACGTGTGGGCACTTAATTATTAGGGAGAACAAGTTGTAAACATTTACACAAGTTTCTCCATCATAGCTGAACGGGAGAATAATAGGACGATCTCCATGCTGTCTGCACCTTAGAATCAAAAACATGATTGAATTCTTAACCTTCTAATCTTCCACTTGTTCAGTACTTGGTCATCACAATCACATATTGTCCGCAACAGCTCTACTGTCCCATCAATTTGTTGTGATAAACTGTAAATAGTTTTCGGTTAAGACAGAGTGCCTTTACTCACAAATACATGTAGCAGTCTCATCAGATTCACTGGGCAAGCGTGTATAGATTAAAATGCCATTCTTTTTTTAAAAACTAAATAAGACGAAGTAACTTCATTAGTGATTTATACACATTAATCCAGGCCTGTATGTTGGAGCTCTCAGATATGGCAAGATGCAGACAGCCTATCAACACACCATCACAACTTTTGAATCTGCACGACTATCATGACATATATTCTGAAAAAGATATAAAATTGTAAATAATTACGAGATACCATTGGCCCCTCCTATATACAAGTTTGCAAGACGTTTAATATAGGAGGAATCATTCAGGGGTGTGTGCATGTAATTACCGTCGCCCGACACCTGGGGCAACCGATTGTCAAAGCCGAGCAATAATTATTGTTGCGTTATAGCCCATTGGGCTAATAAATGCAATAGTTGATGTACAACTGTTAATATCATCCTGACCCAACTTTACGTACAAATTAACTTTATTGCCAAGACAAGATTTTCAATCCATTTTAATAACGTGTATGCATTGATGGAGTGACAAAATTAAGATTCTGGAGGTCACATCCCTGATCATAATGCAGTTTAATTTTTCTAACTGGACATCTGGGTTCAAATCATAAGCATTTGAATAAAAAAATAATCAACCATTTATTAGAAAACACAATTTACTTAATTCATATATAACCCGAATAGAAAGGAAACAAAAAAATAGCATAAGTATTACAGAAATATGCCTAATTATTTGTTTATTTTTCGGCCTTTTCCCTCTCTCTCTCTCCATTTTTGTAAAGTGCGTATATGGTCCTGTCCAAATAGATCAGAAAAATAATCAGCGAGGGCTACGATAATTCAACTAGACGGAGTCTAATCTCGTAGAAAAGAAATTTAAAAAAAATTATTTCCACATAATTTCAAAGAAAGCATGTAAATTTATGAACGTAAACACTGACTTGCAAGATTTGACGGAACAACATACAATGAGCGATGGTCAGTTTCGTTTTGAACAATATAGCAGAGAGTTTATAACTATAACATATACAGTAATTCACTTACTCAATGACTGGAATATTCTCCTCAGAATATCTGCATCAACTCCTCTTCTCGATTTATGTTTAAGATGTTGTTTACCAGTATAACATTATGGCGTCTGTTAATATCAACTTTCGGGCTCAGCATATCTAGTGAATCCCACACCCGATGCATTGAACCCGATCTCTATTTGCGATGCATAGAGCCGTAAAGCCCCATAAAGACCTACTTTGGTATACAGCTTAGATTATTCTAACTTGGTATCAATTAGCATTCCACACACCAGAGTAACGTACCTGGATAAAATCCTGATATGTAAAGTATGCGATATAAAGGTGAATTTTTACCACTCTCATATGATTAATTTCAACTCACAAACCCAGTATCTGAATTGTAATCAAATGATACACTTGTAAATAAAGAAAAGAAATCCCCCTCTCTCTCTCTCTCTCTCTCTCTCTCTCTCTCTCTCTCTCTCTCTCTCTCTCTCTCTCTCTTCATTTATTTAGATATAGAAATTGTCCTCTTCACATTTTTTTCTAAATAGATTAAAATTCAGATAACTGCATGTGCACTTACATCTTACTTTAAAGAAGCATTAGCTGTGAATGTGATGACAACCATTTTTTTCTCCTCAAAATATCTCGATGATATTGAAATACATATTGATGACTAATAAGAACATTTATCTTTTATTATGCAAAAAAAAAAAAAAAAAAAAAAAAAAAAAACCCCAAAAAACAAGAGAGTTAACCCTAATAAAACTACGTTAGGTAACCGCTTTTAATGTAAGGAGATATATATACTACTCAAAATATGATAAGGATCACTAGGTTATATGTCTGTAATTTACCACTAACATAACAAAAGACATAAATTTGACTCAGAAACGTGTTTACTCAGGTTATGAATGAAAATTCATGAACGACATGAACTTTTATCAATAAGGAATGCTTGAAATCTGATAACAACACCAAAAGCATTTCATTACAAAACGTTAACAGCAAACCAGAGAAAGAATTACACAGTTTCTGGGGATAGTCCATCATTACACTTAGTCGATGAAGTGTCAATACCGGGTATGGCCTCCCTTTGCATCGATGACGGCTTGACAACGTCGAGCCATGCTGTCAATAAGCACCCGGATGTTTCCAATGAGAAGGTTGTTCCACTCTTCCACGAGGGCGTTTCCGAGTTCTGCCAAAGTCATGGGTTGTGCTCTACGGCGTGAAAGGGCAACCTGTAGCATGTTCCATACATGTTCAATCGGGTTCAAGTCCGACGAGCGCGATGGCCAGTCCATACGGACAATTGTCTCATGCTGAAGGTACTGCTCCACCACCCTGGCACGATGAGGACGGACGTTATCATCCATTAGGATGAACTCAGAGCCAACAGCACCAGCGTATAGTCTGACGTAAACATCAAGGATCTCATCTCAGTACCGCACCCCCGTCATTGTTCCTCTCTCCAGGACATGAAGATCTGTTCTTCCATCCCTGCTGATTCCACCCCAGACCTTGATGGAACCACCACCATAACGGTCATGTTCACTGATGTTGGCATCATGGGAACGTTCACGTTGTCGTCGCCACACTCGGTGCCTCTTGTCTGTAAAGTCCAAACAATACCTGGACTCATCGGTGAAAAGAACTTGAATCCAATCGTTCTGGGTCCAAGTGACATTATCTTCAGCCCAGTCCAATCGCTCTCGCCAGTGTCGAACAGTCAGAGGGATTCGAACACATGCCCTTCTCGAGTTGAGAGCTGAATTGTGAAGCCGATTCCGTATCGTCTGAGTGGACACATTCATCCCTGAGGCGTTCAGGAGGTGATAACGTAGGCTGGTTGCTGTCCAGAAAGGATGTCGTCGTACCTGAAGAGCCACAAAATGGTATTGGCGTTGGGCTATTGACCTTTGACGACCACCCCCATGTCGGTGTGCTGCTGTACCAAACGTGTGCTGTCGGTTCCAGGCCCTGTTTACGACGCCTCGGCTGCCGTTTAGTGCATTTGCAACGTCACGTTGTGAATAGTCAGCGTCAAACATTCCAATACATCTGCCCAGTTGGTATGTCGTGAGACGACGCCTTACACGTTGAGGGGGCATTGTGTTGATAAACGTAGTGTAAACACTCAAGTGAGTTTGAATGAATCAGACACTGATGTTTGAGTGAAAATCGTGAATGGTAACAAAAGCATAAACTGTGATGAGAAACGCGTTTCCCATGGCATGAAATGCACGTGCAAGTTTGTTGAAGACGTTCTTGATTTCACTTGGACACAATATTGCCAGTTATGCAGGTATTATTTTTTTTAAACATAAAAATATATATGATCCTTATCAAATTTTGAGTAGTTCGTAAGAAGTATTCACTGCACCCCAATCAAATCATTTCTCAAATAAAATCAAAAACAGCAAATAAATTTTGCTGACAGCATGCAAAGGTAACTAGAGAATAATTATACTCTCTTGCAAGACAATGATATTCAATCACCAAAATCACATATTCATTTTCAAGAGGTTAAAAGGTGTTTGAAATAATTAATTGCAAGTGTAATTATTACTTTAATATATACTATCTATTATAGGGCATATTTCATTGAATTCAATATTTAGTGACAACATGATCACTAATTACCATTAAGACAAGAAGATGGAAGGTGTGCAAGAAATGTTGCATATATTCTATTATAGAAAATGTTGTGATGTATATTTTGAAATGGCTCTTTTATTCTAAATATTCAAGAAAAAGTCATGAACTTTGGTGTCCTTGCTGTTTCAGTTCTGAAATTTTAAGAAAAAAGTTATGAACTTCTGGCACACGATTCTGAATACCAAAGAAAAATTGTGGTGCACTTCTGGCACACAGCTTTGATTCTGAATCCAAAGAAAAAGTTATGGTGCACTTCTGGCACACTGTTTCATTCTGGAAAAGTTATGGTACACTTCTGGCACACTTTGCCACTAGTGGTACACTGTGTGCTGCTAGTGGCACACTGTATGCCGCTAGCGGCATTAGCTGCACACTTCTGACAAACAGCTCTGGTATATTGATTTGTTTGCCCTAAACTTGCGGCAAAGTTGCAGCAAACTTTACATTTTGGTAAGGGTGATTTAAGATCAACTTTTATGTTCGAATACCGACCCTTTCCCCTCCCCAAAATTACCGTTTTCTCCCCAATATAACTGCCACTTTTGCCAATAATAAAAACTGGTGAAAAACCTAATTGTTTAAAAATAAGTTCAATGTGAATAGCTTATGTCGACATGATAAAGACACATTAATTTAGATTATTTAATAGAAAGATAATAGTCGAAATTTTTAAGAGCCAGAAAAGAAAATTTAAACAAATCGAGCTCCAGATAATTTTTTACCACAAAGAGTATTTACCCCCTTAGATTTTCAAATCAATGAGTATTTTGCTTTTCAGCTTTTTATTTTTTATTTTTGCCACTAATAAAGAATTTGATCACTTAACTAGTTTATAATTAATATAGATATAATGTGACCGAGTGTCTGGCATATTGAAATTTAATACCTCAACAATAAATTTCAAAATTCCACAGACAATGAAGAGTTTATATCAATAAAAAAAACTACAAATTTAAGGATTCTCAATAACTAAATATACAAGTATTTATTTTTATAGTATTGAATAAATTCCATAAACACCAAACAAACAACAAAACTAATAATTTGTCATATTGTAAATTAAATTGTTATAACCGAGAAACTAAAATCATTTTAAACCAAAACAATATCAGTTTCAAAGTCAATTTTTGTGTGTCTAATTTGTATAGCATTTTTAAAAAAAAATAATTAAACGAACTTACTTCTGCTCATATATATTTTTGCACTTTAATTTGTTTTCACTGCAAATCACTGTCAGATTCCCCCCGATCACCTTGTACCGTTAACCAAGAATTCAATTGGTTGTCCATGTACCTGTAAAATGAGTGCATGTGTGACAGAAGTGCAGTAAATAAATGCACGACTCCCATTCTTGCAAATACTTTCAAATAGTAAGACAATGCTGCAGGAGCGACTTTTCAGTAAAAACTTAGTTTTAGTTAAAGTTTAACATCGTTTGTCTGACAACATTTTCTGTGCCATGTCTATAACAACAATCAATCGTATACGATTGATGATATAAGTTATTTATGTGCTTTCGACTGCACCATTTATGACAGAAACTGTAACAATTAGGCTTATACAGTTGTTCTGAGTTATCTCTAATTAAGCCGTCTTTCATCTGTCACCTAAATGTTTTTCATTATATGTTTATTTCATGTAAGATCAAGTGCTGTGCTAACCTCAATTCATATGAATAGATAATTTGTACTGCAACATATTATACTATCACAAGTACGCATCACTTTAGGAGTGTAAAGCAAATTTACACTCGCAAATGCGTAATTGTTAAACTTTAATCCATATTTGGTAAACATTAATGAGTATTTACGCTCATACGCACCTAATCTGAAGCTTTGGTTAAATATGTAAATTAGAAAAAGAATGACATCAATTTGTGTTTGATTTAGCAATTTCTTGTTTGATATGATATATTTAGCATGTTTACAATAATGTCTAAGTGTTCCCAATTTGATCAAAATATTGACATTTTTTCCCAATTCAAAAGCCACAGGACCCTTTTGAAAAATATTGAAAAATCACTGATAATGAACTTATGATATCATATATATTATCTTGATCATCTATATTATAACAAGATATTATAGTAATGTGCATTGATTATGGTTTACGATTTTGAAGATGATTTTGCTGATTTCAGTTGATGCGCAAAGACCAGATATTGTGGATGAAATTTTACCCGAGGTGAAACAAAAAAATCAGACTGGGTACTTGAACTGTACGGTAGTCAACAAGGGTTCTGAATCAGTGGTAAGTCATACATGTTCTGATTTTTTAAATGAATAATCACATGCATCTGAAGTATGTATACTACTAGTAACCCCCTCCCCATTTTCTGACTTTTTTTTTTAATTTGGGCGACAATAATTTCTCTGGAATGTGTGGATTCCCTGTCAATCTCATCTCAGTTTCGATTTATGTCATTGTTTCACACTTTTTTGTATATAAGCAGTAGAGATAATCTCAGATATTGGTATACCTCCTTTACCAGTATAGTAAAATACATTTGTTAACAAATTTTTACCTCTTACCTTTTAAGCTCACCTGAGCTGATTTTCGAAGGCTCAAGTGAGCTTTAATTTCTGATGAAAATTTAAATTGTCCATTATCTGTCGCCATCAGTGTAAAGTTTTCCCATTTTTGTATTTTTCTGCAAAACCACGGGGCCAGTTTTAACCAAATGTAGCACAAAACATCCATGGGTAAAGGGCCTTCAAATGAAGGGCCATGCCCCTTCAAAGGGGATATAATTACAGAGTGGGGTCATTTAAAAATATTCTTGTCAAGAACCACTGGGCCAAAAAAGCATAAATTACATAAGCTGAATTTATACATGCGAATATTTAAAGAAAATTAAAAAAAATATTCTAATAACAATTGGGCCTGAAGAGTACAGATTTACCTGAAAGCTTCCTGATATGAAGTAAATTCAGATTTGCTCAGAGCATGGCCCCAGGAGGTATTGTGGAGTCACAATAGGGGATGAAAGTTTTACATGCTGATATTTAGGAAAATCTCATCCAGAACCACTGGTCCAATTTCATTCAAACTTTTAACAAATCATAGTTGAGTGAAGGGGATTCAAGTTTGTTGAAATGAAGGATCATGCTCCCTTCAAAGGGGAGATAATCACAAAAATGCAAAATTAGGGAGGGGCCTTTGAAGAGTCTTCTTTTCAAGAAACACTGGGCCAGAAAAGCTGAAATTTACATGAAAGATTTCTGCCATAGTGGATATTCATGTTTGTTAAAATCATAACCCATGGTGGTAGGGTGGGCCATAATAGGGGATCGAATTTTACATGCGAATATATAGGATTTTTTAAAAAAAAAATCTCCTCTAGAACCACTGAGTCATATGGGTATAGAGACTTAAGTGAAAGATTCCTAATTTAAAGGAGATTCAAATTTGTTCAGATCATGGCCCCCGAGGGTAGGGTGGGAGCACATACGGGTATCAAAGTTTTACACGCTAATATATAGGAAAATCTTCTCCAGAACCACTGGACCAATTTCAATCAAACTTGGAATAATTCATCCTTAGGTAAAAGTGATTCAATTTTGTTGAAATGAAGGGTTATGCCCCCTTCAAAGGTTAGATAATCACAAAAATGCAAAAATAGGGTGGGGTCATTTCAAAATCTTCTCAGAACATGCACTGGGCCAGAAAAGCTGAAATTAACATGAAAGCTTCCTGACAAAGTACATATTAGAGTTTGTAAAATTCACGACCCCTGGGGTAAGGAAGGGACCACGATAGGGGATCAAAGTTTTACATATGAATGTATACGGAACCAAGCTTGGCACAAATCATCCATAGATGAAATTTCTTAATATGAAAGGTCATACCTGTCTACAAGAGCATATGATAATTGCTGAATGTGTAGTCAAGTTTAAAAATTAAGTTTGATAATTAATAAAGTTTTAGTCGTTACCTTTGAAAATTTTATTTCTCATCCAAGCTTTTTGTATAATGATAGTTTTGCTCAAGCTTAATTGTTTATTGCTAAGAACTGCTTAGGTAAGTGATGTGGCCCATGGGCCTCTTGTGTACAGTGCTCTCTTGATATATTGCCAACTTTTGTTCAAGACCAATTTGGGCAATAAATTGGGATGGCAATATAGCGAATTCACCATTAATGGCAATTGACTGAGCACTCAAAAGAAATTCAATTCTGTAAATTTATTTGGGTTCCTTTCTGTATCAACATTTAGACAATCTTGAGTTTAATTAGTTGTAATTAGTCTGACCACTTGGCTACGTTGTCCTGCTTGTCACACTTCACTCCACTGCTCTCAAAGTACAGGTGTGATTACCAATGGGTGTTAGGTAATTGGCATTATTATCAAAGTAAACTCTATATGATTTGACCATTTGTTTGTGGAAATCAGTGGCATATGGCATGCAGGGGTCGCATTATAATGGGGGTGTTAAGATGGGGAGAAATCTGTTCTTTAGGATTTTCAGGTAATAAGCGGGGGTGGCATTATAAAGGGGGGGGGTGGCAATATATTGAGGGAACACTGTATTTTATTTTACCAGTAGGAGGCCTGTAAATTTCAAATCGGAGAATGTTTTTTAGAAAGGGTGCACGGATGGGTATACTTTCTATAGTTCAGGTGACTGTAGATAATCAATGATAAGAACATTTTAATAGCCTTAGAAGAACTAAAAATAAAGTTGTCAACAATGTCAATTTTGTTTCTTATACAAATATAATACATGCAGAAACATTTTCTGTGATTTGATCTTTAGGTACTATGGACACGGTCTCAGACTGTGAATGGAGGAAATCCAATTTTGCTCAGTGAGGATGATAAAATAGTATATCAAGGTAATAAGAGGTTAATATTTGAAAAACATGAAGAATAAGATTTATATTCAAATCTTGTTAATGTAATTATTTCTTCACTTTTTACCCAATGCAGATTTTTGTGATAATTAATTTCTTTGAGTTTCTGCAGATTGAATACTGATGCATATTACATACTTACTGGAATAAGATAATTTTTATGTCTCCTTCAAATAAGAGGGGTATATCGGTTCGCACCTGTCGGTTGGTATCTCGGTCGGTAGACCACATGTTGTCCGTTCAATATCTTGAGAACCATTCACTTGATCGTAATGATATTTGATATGTGGGTTGGTTATGAGTAGAAGAGGACCCCTATTGTTTTTCAGGTCAAAAGGTCAAGGGTCAATCTACTCTGGAAATAGGAATATACTGTCTGCTTAATATATTGAGAATAATTTGCTTGACAGATGTCAAACTTGGTACACTGGTACATCCTAAGGAGTAGATTACCCCTATTGATTTTGAGGTCACATGGTCAAGAGTCAAACTGGACAGCGGAATATACTGTCTGCGCAATATCTTCAGAACCCTTTGCTTGAGAGACATCAATCTTGGTACACTGCTAAATCTTTAGGAGAAGATGACCCCTATTAATTTTGAGGCCACATGATCAAAGGTCAAATTGGACATAGGAATATACTATCCGCTCAATATCTTGAGAACCCTTTGATTGACAGACATCAAGCTTGGTACACTGGTACATCTTCAGGAGAAAATGACAACTATTGATTTTGAGGTCACATGGTTAAAGTTCAAGAGTCAAAATGGACATAGACATATACTGCCTGCTCAATATCTTAATTGAGAACCCTTTGCTTGACAGACATCAAAGTTGGTACACTGGTACAACTTCAGAAAACGATGACTTTATTGATTTTGAGGTCACATGGTCAAAGGTCAAGGGTTAAACTGGACATAGTAATATATTGTTTCCTAAATCTAAGAATTATTTGATTGATTTACACGAAACTTGGTACACTGGTACAGCATAAGGAGCAGATGACCCCTATTGCTTTTTAGGTCACATGGTCAATCCACTCCTGGCATAGGAAGTCATTGTCTGCTCAATATTTTAAATTGATGATACTACTATCAATTAAATGAAGTGTGTGTATAACCTTTTCAATTTTGCACCATGGGGACATATGTGTTTTACAAGTTTATTTTTACATTTCTTGGTTTTTAGCTCACCTGAGCTGAAAGCTCAAATGAGCTATTATGATTGCCTGTTGTCCGTCGTATGCCCGGCTGTCTGTCTGTCCGTCTGTCTGTAAACTTTTTACATTTTCGACTTCCTCAGAACCACTCGGCGAATTTCAACCAATCTTGGCCAAAAGCATCCTTGGGTAAAGGGATTTTCAGTTTGTTCAAATGAAGGGTCAGATTCCTTTCAAAGAGAAGATAATCACAAAAATGCAAACATAGGGTCGGGTCATTTAAAAATCTTCTTCTCAAGAACCACTTGGCCAGGAGAGACTAAATTTACATGAAAGCTTCCTGACATAGCGTAGATTCAAGTTTGTTCAAAGCATGGCCCCAGGAGTTTGATGGGGCCGCAATAGGGGATCAAAGTTTTAGATACAAATATATAGGAAAAATCTTTTTAAAAATCTTCTTCTCAAGATCCACTGAGCCAGAAAAGCTGATATTTACATTAAAGCTTTCAGACATAGTGTAGATTCAAGTTTATTCAAATCATGGCCCCTGGGGTGGGATGGGGCCATAAAGGGGATCAAAGTTTTACATACAAATATATAGGGAAATCTTTATAAAAATGTTCTTCTCAAGAACCACCAAGCCAGAAAAGCTTATATTTACATGAAAGCTTTCTGACATAGTGTAGATTCAATTTTGTTCAAATCATGGCCCCCAGGGAAGGGTGTGACCACAAGGGGGTTCAGAGTTTTATATACACATATATAGGGAAAATCTTCTTCTCAAGAACCACTGAACCAGAAAAGCTGAATTTTACAGGAAGGCTTTCTGACATAGTGCAGCTTTAAGTTTATTCAAATCATGGCCCCCGGGGGGTAGGTTGGGGCCATAATAGGGACTTAGGTTTTACATGCAAATATATATGGAAAGTCTTCAGATATGGGCCAAAGTGACTCAGGTGAGCGATGTGACCCATGAGCCTCTTGTTTTGTGGGTTGTTTTTTTTTGTATCTCATAGACTCATTTTCCATTATCCTGCAGATCTAATATTTAGTCCCCTACAGACAAAGTAAAAGGGGTCTTTAGTATTGAACTCTGTCAGCCTGTCCGGACAATCAGTTTTCCGCACTTTTTTCTCTGTTCTTGCAGATATTTATTGTATATTTGGTACATGACTTTGCCATTACAACTTACAGATCAAGTTCGAATTTCATCTCAGTCCGTTGATTTTTCACAAAGTCATGATCCCTGGATTTAGAAAAATAGCATGAATTATCAGTTTTCTGGACCTTTTTGTTGTGTTTACATTGTTTTGCCATCACAAGTTAAGATCAAATTTGAATTTAATCTCGGTTCCTTGATTTTTAACTTAGTCATGATCCTTGAACTTAGAAAAATAGCATAAATTATATGATTCAGTTTTCCGAACTTTTTTGTTGTGCTTGCATATATTCATTTGATATTTGGTACATTGCTTTGTCATAACAATGTTGTCGGTTCCTTTTTATTTCCGTGCAGAATTACGCGTAATGTCCACACTAGTGGGTCCTCTTCCAGGTATCTGGCTAGCCGCACGCATGGCAGATATCACCTCAGACCTCAAATAACAAGTTACAGATAAAATTAAATTTCTATCCCGGTCCTTTGATTTTAAATACCTTAAGTTATGGGCATTAGATTTAGCAAAATCGAATTAATTATCAGTTTACATCCAAGTTTCTTTTTTCTGTATAGATACTAGTAATACACTCCTTAATACGTTCAGCATTAGGCCACACCAATTTGTAAACTTTCAAACCAAAAAAGTGAGGCGAGAGGGCGAAATTATTTTACAAATATTATTTTTTATTCTGGAGATAAAAATTATGAGGTGAGCGAATACAAATAATTTTAAGTTTGATTTTGAAAAGCGAGCGCTTAAAAATAAAGATCTAAAATCATCATATATCATTTGTTTACCATTTTGCAACTTTGTTGCTATGGTTTAAAATAAATAAGACGTATTTTAGGTTTCAAAGATTTCATTTCTTCATACCTAATACATGTACTTTGCAACATTAACTAATAAGGTTTGTTTAAAGAATTTTATGTTAGTTTCATTTCTACAAAGTTTCGATTCAGATTGATGAATATTGCTACAGGGACAGCATGTCCGATTTTGAAATCTTCAATGTATCGCTTTTAGCATTTTCTTGAATTTTGATAAAAGTAAAGCAATGTGATTTTTTTTAAGTCGGCACCATCCAAATACAATTAAGCTCTGTAGAGCCTTTTAAGTATAATAGAACACACATAATCAATAATCACCAAAAACATTTGTGAATTTGTTAACTCAGTCCGTCTGATTTAGAATAGTCCTCAGTACCCCTTGTTTATCGTAAGAGGCGAATAAATGGGGTGGTCCTTAGGATGAGACCGCAAGAACTGAGACCCGTGTCACAGCAAGTGTGGCACAAAAAAGATTGCTCCCTACTCAATGGCCATTAGCGCTGAGCATAGGCCTATATTTTGCAGCCCTTCACCGGCAATGGTAACGTCTTCATGTGAGCGAAATATTCTCAAGAGAGACTTTAAACAATATAAGAGTCTGCATGCACATGTATAATCAACCAATCGGTGTTCTATAAATAATGGTATATATAATAGCGCGCTTCAAAATTTTCATCGGCTTCCAGTTCGATTGCCGTATAAGGAACATTCCAATCCAGTGCTATGATCAGATGAAGTATCGTAAATATTAAGAAAGATATCAATAATAACTTAAAACACCATATTACACTGTTTCGATTTTTCTCGAAAGCCCACGATTCTGTCATTTTCCAGCCACATTCACCAAGGCCTTTTGTGAGCTTGTTGTAAAAAGTCGAAAATATTTTACGTACGCAGATACTTTTGGACACACGAGCGGATATTATTTTTTTAATAATATTATAATTTGGATTTATTACAAATGGAAGCGGCGTATCCGACGAACTAGAATACAAAATGGCATGGTCCTAGTAATTTTGCAGCTAAATTATTCATATACCCGTTATCACCTACACAGTTCATTGACTTGGTGAAAGACCTATAAACCTAATTATAGATTTGTTTATTTTCCTGGTCTAGTCTTTATACTTGAATAAGTAGTTGATATCCAACCATTTTTCTATCCTGGTTCCCCACTTTTCCCCTTTACCATAACCCATACATAATGAACTTTGAATATTGTTGTGGTCCAAGCATTCTGCAACCGGTAGCTAGGGAACTATGTATTTCCATGCAATACTCTCAATTTGCTTGATTTGAAAGTTTTCAGCATATCTAGTAAATGCATGGATGGTGAGATTTAATTTGTAAACATATCATTTTGAAGACCACCATAGGAATTTTAAAAATTTTGTTTACTGCTTGATTTGATTATTTCACCTACAATTTAACATCTATGGAAAGAGCATGTTCTCTTTAAATATTTTTGAAAAAAAATGTGTTTTATATGAATCTCTTGATAGAAAGTATGTACGTTACATACACATTCTCGTTATGAAAATATGAAATAAAATTATTTTCCACACACATTTTTTGAAAATTAGATTTTCTTATTTTTACAAAGGGCAGCTATATTTTAAAAACTTTCACGTGCAAAAAGGTCAACTTCTACTCATTTACCAGTCATGTGAATTTCATCTACTTCACTTTCATCATTATTTACCAAGAAACATTTATGTTGATTTAAATCCTTCAAAATTGTTCATTATCCTTTCGTTATACATGTAAAACTTATACGGTACCAATTTTGATGCACCAGATGCGCATTTCGACAAATAATGTCTTTTCAGTGATGCTCAACCGAAATTTTTGAAATCCGAAATAACAATGAAGTTTAGAGCTATTATAGGGGAAAAAAAAACCAGTGTGCCCGAAAAGTGGAGTCAAATTCGTATAAGGATAGAAGCTATGCGTGAGGGAGATAATTCTTAATTTTGAAATTAATTTCTAAATTTTATAACTGTAATTGAATACATTAATTGTAGAAAACTCCTTTATTGAAGAAATCCTCTACATAAGATTGTTTATGAACTTTAACATTTTTTTATATGACCCCACCACCAAGTGGATGGGGTATAATATAGTTTTAATCTTGTCTGTTCTTTAATGACACCCAGTTTTCTAAACGCCCTGAGAAATTGATTGAATTGATATTTTGTAGGCAAGTGTATATTGTTGAGTTACAGATCGGGTTTGAGTGTTGCTCTGGTTCGTTGATTTTTGATAAAGTTGTGTCCCTTCAACGTAGAAAAGTCACTGTTACGATCAGTTTTCCAGACCTTTTCTCTAAACTTCTTGAGATATTTAATTGATGTTTTGTATGCAGTTGTATACTGACAAGTTACAAATTGAGTTTGGGTTTTGTTTTGGTTCGTTGATTTTTGATGGAGTTGTACCCTTTTAACATAGAAAAATTAATGTTACGAACAGTTTTCCGGACTTTTTTTCTAAATGCCTTGAGATATTGAATTGATTTTATGTACGCAGGTGTATATTGATGACTGAGAGATCAAGTTTGAGATTTGTTCCGGTTCGTTGATTTTTTTATGAAGTTGTGCCCTGGCCTTTAACTTGCAAACACTAACGTTGGGACCAGTTTTTCTGCTTTTTTCTTTTAAACCCCTTGAGATCAGAAACTGATTTTTTTTTTGTGTACATGTAGGTGCATATTAATGAGTTACTGATCGAATCTTAGTTTTGTTCCAGTTTGTTGATTTTTGAGATACCATTACTTACAATATATTGCGTAAACTGCCCCAACTTACTTTGATTCGTAAAATAAGTAAAACTTACTTCCACTCCTTAAATCATTCACCCCTTTGTAACACATTTTAAAATGTTCCAAAAAATCACTTGGTCATAAGTTCTAAGATGCTTTTGTCACTGTCACTCAGAGTAACATTAGTACAGTCAAACCTGTATTTAGAGACCGTCCAACGGAGAATGGAAAAAAGGTCACATATGACAGGTGGTCTCTTAATACAGGTTGCCTATTTTCCGCAGTTAATGGATAAAATTTCACAAATAATTTATACAATGGAGTAAATGACTACATGTATTTGGAATTTATCATTAAGAATATCAAGTACGGTTTTAATAGTTGTAAAATAAAATTAATAATACACTGTAGTTAAAAATCTAGAATACAATGTGTTGTATCATAATTTTTTATTCATCAAAATTACATTTAATCTATTTAAGAATGATAAACTTTTCATGCATTTCATATTACACATTTACATGAGATTTAAAAATTATTTATGAACTGCATGTAAATTTTCTAAAACTTATAAACACTTTGTTGTAAAGGGTATTTATGTATAGCCAACTTATAAACACTTTGTTGTAAAGGGTATTTATGTATAGCCTACTTGTACAGTGTAACTAAAAAATGCGGTACTTGTGGTAAGAAAACAAATGGTGAAGTGTTGCGTCTCCTTTTGTACAATACGTGCTGGAAAAATGTTATTCAATTTGAGAAACATTAAATAAATCACTATATATCCATTGTATATGCACAGCAAATCTTTTAAGCTTAGAACTAATGCAGGCAATTTTCTTGAACTCGGACATGTCAAATACTCGGGACATTTCGAAGTGAACCGCTAGTTCCGGTTATTATTCTGGAAACCTCTAGTATCTCATGCAGGTGTAGTGGTTTGGATTTTTATTTCCATAGCCCTGGTTTCGTAATTTATATTTACTTATTATTTGCTAGTATTTCAGTATGATAATGTTATTTACATTGAGTCTTCAGTTATTACTTACGTAAAACCCCTTTATTGTTAGTCGTTTATAAGCTAGGTCATGTGTTGACTTTCCACATGTTTTACTTTTAAAACAGGAAGTGTCATCCATGTTGGCAGTCTTTCCGTAGTACTTTTGATAGCTGTGTTCTAATTGGCTAAGTTAGCTTTAGGATCTTTGATATCTATTGGCGTTTATTTTTGGGCATAGCTAGGGTATTTAAAGCCGTGTTCGTGTAGTTTTCTTCACTTGGTTGGGGATAAGCCTCATGGCACTTTATCTCTGCTTTTAATGCCAACCTCAAGGTACACGGCATTCTAGGTTTCATTTAGCACGTGCTGAGCGAGCACTTTATGATTAGAGTTAGGATGTTAGGATTTTTATAGATAAGTTAGGTTCCCTTTCCAAGTCCAGCCTGGTTTTAGGAGATGTAGATAACAGATGTTAATTCTAGAACCACTATTCTTTATTATTTTGCCCTTTATATTTTTGGTGTAGTACATTTGCTGGGTTAGTTATTTTTAGAGCCCAGACTTTTCAGTGTTTTTCATAGTTCAACTCTAGAGTGTTGATAGAGTTCATATTGGGTGATGTAGCTCATTTTCCTTACATTTTCCAATTCAGTTATTTATAGTAGTGTTTATTCATAGAGAGATTTTTGACCATTTTCATTAGTATGGAGGCTCAGTAGGGACATATATATATTTTTATTTAGTCTCTCATATTTTTCATAGGTCTTCCACATTCCTGCCAATTTCTATTATTTATATATATATATATTTTTTTTTCACAAACTTCCTATTTATTTATTGAGATTATTGCTGTTCATTTGCTAAATTAAATCATATTTCTGATATAACTTTATTTGTTTCTGTGAAATTTCCATATACTTTACTATTTGTTATATTTTGATCATTACTTATTATTTGTTATCATTTACAAAGGTTAATTCTCACTTTATTAAATTCATAAAAACTTTAAACAGTGTTTTCATTTAGCGTTGATCATAGTTCAGAAATCCCCTTACCTGGGTTGATCATTGTAAACTGGAGGTAGTTTACCACTTTAAGCCAAGTTGGCTGGTAACTTTCATATTTTATCAGTTAAAGAGTTCTACTTTCCGGTTACTGAGCTAACTGGCCACCTGTGATCGAACCCGGCAGACCGCTACATTCATCCCTCCTTAAATATCTTCACACCCTGAAGATATCAACCCAACTTCTTATTTGCCCCTGGGAGGACTTTCACCTCCGAGTCCCGATCTAGTCCGTTGCATTTTCTCCCTTCCTGTTACATTTGGTGCCGTAGACCAGCCCCTAGAACTGACAGGTGAAAATGCCTGCCAGGGGATAAAGATCCTGGGTTGATGTCTTCAGGTGTGAAGACATTTAAGGAGGGAGGAGTGTAACGGTCAGCCGAATTCGATCGCCGGTGGCCAGTTAGCTCAGTTGGTAGAGCACCTGACTAGAGATTCAGGGGGCCCGGGTTCGAATCCCGGTCTGGTCCGTTGCATTTTCTCCCTTCCCGTTACAGATTTGGTGGCGTTGACCACCGCTGGACTTGGAGGTGAAAGTCCTCCCAGGGGCAAATAAGAACTTGGGTTGTGTCTTCAGGGGCGAAGACAATTTAAGGAGGGAGGAATGTAGCGGTCGGCCGGGTTCGATCACAGGTGGCCAGTTAGCTCAGTTGGTAGAGCACCTGACTAGAGATTCAGGGGGCCCGGGAATCGAATCCCGGTCTGGTCCGTTGCATTTTCTCCCTTCCCGTTACACAGGAAAACTGTGAATACTCCGTTTAAAATTTTAGTCCTGAGCACAATATTTACCTGATTTATATCGCAATCGGGCAATTTTTTACTCTGTTGATCATAATGGTATAACAAGTGGTAGATTTTCATTTCCGATCTAGCCTACCCGGCACTTCTTAAAGTTTGTCGAAATTCACACCTTCAAATACACTGCCCTTGATTCTCTGATCCTTGATTTTGTTAAATAAACAACAAAGCGGGTTATATTAATTAACCACACAGGACACTGCATGTTGACAGCTTAGGTATAATGATTTATTCAGAGGGCCGACTAATCAAGATCATCGCAAAACTGCGTATTAAAACGAAAGTATTAGGGGCGATAATTCCCAGAATAGTCGGCTCAACCGAAATCGAAAGTAGTAATCACGTTGTAATCGAAAAATGTACAGTCGTTAAATAGAGGTAAAATTTCGTTAAAATACACGAAAAGGTTGTAAAAATCATGGTCGTTGGTTGCGTCAGACAGGTGGTCGTTTAATACAGGTGCAATATATAGAGTAACGTCTTGGGGGGAACTTTTTATGGTCACATACGACAGTGAGTCGCTTAATACAGTGGGTCGCTATGGCAGTTTTGACTGTACTTATATAAATGATTAAGTTTCTGTATTTCAAGTTATTTCAAGATGACTCAAGCTCAAATATGCTCGGAATATTATACATGCTGTAATTTAACACAGTATTTCAGTACATATATCTTAACAACCATAATTATGAATTTAATAATGATACTACATATCGTTTTGTCACATCAATTTTGTCTATTTTAGGTAACGATCAAGGCATTAATGAGGATTCAGGGCTGAAAAAATATGATATACAGAGTCGAATAAATGGACGTCGAATTACGTACATGTTGGTAATTCGTTATTTAGCAGAGGAGGATGCTGGAGATTATCTGTGTACTATCAAAATTCAAGGTATTGAGTGGGTCGAGTGGCCCAAAAAGATTGGAAAACTCACAGTGCAGGGTGAGTACAGAGATTTATTGTATTACTATGATGAGATCAATGATGCATGAGAATGGCCTCAAGGACAGTGATAATGAGAAATTTATATTAATTGGAATGCTATTTATTCTTTTGGATATAGTTACTTGCCCCTTCATTCACTAATGTGTGCTTGTGTGCAACATTTAAGGCATATATATGATGGTTATCACGGTCTGATATTTATTAGGACTGATGCCTTATATAAAGACCATGGTTCCTCATGGTTTTCAAGGTTACAGAAGAAAGGTAGAGGTCATTGGAAGATTTTGAATTTTAATGTAAACGATTTTTGTTACATTTTTCATTCAAATTTGATCAGACTTGTAGGAATGGTACAGCTCGGTGCTTATAGACTTTTCTTTCTGTCGGTTTTCAAGGCTAAATATAAAAGGTGAAGTCATTGACTCACTGTATGTGAGAGAAATTTCAAAATTCTTTTATTTGATTTTTAACAATTTTAATGAAATTTTAAATAACGATTCAAGTCCCTTTTGCTTTTATAAAGGTCTATGGTATTTGTTGGAACAGCTAGTAGTTTCCGGCCTTGTGAACACGTGTTTCATGTAATGCAGTTATATATGTCCCCCCTTTTTCAGGGGGAGACCTATTGTTTTTGTACTTTCTGTCTGTCACAAAATCTTGTGAACGCTTCTCCTCTTTGGTTTATCCAATAGATTTGAAACTTTGTACAATGGTTCATTACCATTTGTAGATATGTATTTTGTTGGGACAGGAAGTATAGTGTATCTGATGGGTGGAGGGTGTAAAAAAGACTGTGAACACTTCTCCTATGTAACTTACCGGAGTTCATAATACATGCATCTATGTTACTGCTTATGCTTTCTCCTCCATACTATATGCATGCAGTACATTTAGGGGAGGAGGCTTCATTTGGCGCACTAGCTTCAAATTTGGGGAGCTGGGACGATATCTAGTTTGTTTTTGATTTCAACTGCACTAGCAATAAGGCTGGTATCTTACATCAAGATCGTTTGATTCCTTATAACTGGTGTTCAACTTCACGTATAAAAGCTTAATGTCACTAGAATGAAAGTTTCCCAAAATGTCCTTGTGATTTAAATAGAATTTTCTGGAATGCTCAACTTTGCAGAGCCTTTTTTTATGTATCGTCCTCTTCACTTTGGACTGTTTTATCTAGACAGTGATATCAGCTTTCTTTGTTGTTTGACTAGTTTATGACGGTTAGCAAACACGTACTGCAGCAAAAGGATTACACATTTTTTTTTCTGCAGTGATTGATACATGTACCTTCATCACCAGATAAAACAACAAAGAAAGATATCTTATTTATATCTTTATGCATCATTAAAAAATATCAATCAGATTTACTACATTTTCATATAGCACTGACTCATTCATTATACTTTTTAAAAAACAGAACTCCAATTGACCTTGGCAATGCTCCATATTTGGTAATGAGTATGTGGACAGGTGATGCTAAAACCTAGCTATCGAACTAGATTGCAACAAACATGTATTCATTTTTGAGGGAGAAAGCAATGTCACTTTCAAAAGAAACAACAGAAAAGATTCATTGAATGTAAATATTATTTAGTGAAGCCAAGGGGGATGAACTTCTTTTTATGTCAATCAGTTTGTCTCGATCACTTCATTTCGACATTATTGAAATGAAACTTGCTGTTAAACTCTCTTATTAATTTAAGCAACTGAAGATCTGCATAATTTCTTCTTTTGTTTTATTAACTGATTTTTTTTCTGTTAGAATGGTAATATGAGATATTGTTATGAGATGACATGTCATGCAGTGCAGGCTAGGAAACAACTTTTGATAAGTTCAACTGTTGTCACAGTAGGGACTGAGGAACCTGGCAAATGTTGTGTTTTCAATACTTTAAGAATGTCTATTGTAATGTGGACATCTTTCTTTTGAAAAACTGATGAACATTTTATCAGAGATACTTTCAGTGGTATTTGTAATTTAAATCTATTTGTAATGTGATATTCTTTTATGAAGAAAATTTTTTACATACTATTGCAAAATTGCTAATAAGTGTATATTTTGTATTCTGCATCAGTTGCTCCCAAAATCCAGCCTGGAATGAACTCGATTTACGAACAGAACATTGGAACTTCCCTTCAGCTGAACTGTGAGGCTCATGGCAATCCATACCCAAACATTACATGGAGGAGGGAGGATGGACAGGAGCTACCAATGGGAGGATTCCAGTCAAGGGTAAAATTAATATGGTGCATATTATGCCATCATTGTAAAATACACATAAATACAAGCTCATAGCAAGCAATTTCAAAAGGAGGGAGAGAAGTTTTCGATGATTTTTTATGTGATTTACTTTTCAATTATGAGAAGTGAGGGAGCTCAATTAATACATGTATCTCTATTTGGACAGTTTATGGTTTTCTCTTTCTGTTGTAAGTTTATATACAGGTGACTCTCGATGGCTCAGACTTCAATTTTGCAAAGTGAAATAGCGCTCCTGATTTTTTTCTATATATCAATTAAATTCACTATCAATTTCTCGTTTGATCTCTCGAAGTGAATTTTATGGCCCCAGTAAAGCATACGTCCATGGCACGCCAAATTCACAAAAATGAGCTAAATATAGTTTCACAGTTGATAAACTAGGTCTATCGACTGTAAACTATAGTTTATTGACCGTAAACTATAGATAACGATTCGTTAACTATAGTTTTCATCTATAAAACTATATTTAACGGTTGTAAACTATAGTTTACAAATGCTAATCCAAGTTTATCTGTCTTTAAATAAACGTTAACAATAGAATTTGCTGATAAATACAGATTCACATTTGTAAACTATAATTTACATTCGTTAACTATAGTTCACAATTGTTAATCCTAGTTTCACAAATTGTGATACTATATTTATCAGATAAACTATGTTTAATATTCGTTAATTATAGTTTTTGATCGTAAACTATAGCTAACTGCCATTATTACTCATAAAGTATATTAAACAAAACTCTGTGTATCGCTTTTTTCTGAATTCGGCGCATTAAATGACTATAAACTATATCTTACAAACTGTAAACTATCATTTACATTCTTTAATAATAGTTTAGACTTGTAAACCGTACTTTACAATCGTGAAACCGTATTTATCAGATAAATTATGTTTTGCAATCGCTAATGATTGTTTTCATTGTTAATTATAGTTTACGCTTGTGAAACATAGATTATCTGTTAACTATGGTTTACGGATGTGAAATATAGATTGACGTCGTTAACAATAGTTTACGGTCCGTAAACCATAGTTCACGGTCCGTAAACTATTGTAACAAGTCGAGCGGACTCTTGTCACAAAATAAAAAAAAAACTCTTTTGTCAGACATGACAAGTATTTATTGAGGATGGCAACAATAAAAAAACAATAACAACGAATGCGATGCTGACACTTGAGACAGTATATATGTGACCCAATAAAAAAAGGGGGGGGGGTGAACTTAGATATCATTCTACAGTTAATATATTTAACAAGTATCTGCAAAAGACCATCGTTCTCGAACTCAATGTAAAACAACTTTGCGTAAATAAGATCATAAATTATTGCCATCGGAGTCCATCAGGGTTCTATATTGGGTCCTTTGTTTTTTATTCTGTTTGTAAATGACTACCCAACATGTCTCAAGCACTCTACAGTCAATATATATGCAGATGATACCACGCAATATGTTTCTGATAAATCCTTAGATGTAATTGAAAAAAAAAATATAGGATGATCTTATAAATTCTATGGAATGGATGCATAAGAACAAATTGACAATAAATGTAAAGAAAACACAATATATTTTAATAGGAACGTCACAGAAATTATCGAAATGTAGAAACCTTTGTATTAATGTTGGTGAAATATTTATAGAAAATGTCAAATGTGCCAAACTTTTAGGTGTTTACATCGATGAATGTCTTACGTGGTCTTATCACACACATGCCTTATGTAAAAAAACTTAGTCAGAAACTAGGTGTTTTAAGGAGATTGAGTACTTTTTTGTCAAAGGAGGCACTACTCAAAATTTACAATACTATTGTTTTTTCTCATTTTAATTATGGTTGTACAGTATGGCAGGATACAAAGAACAAGACAAATATTGATAGGCTTTTTAAATTACAAAAGAGGGCAGCAAGAATCATTTTAGATATCAAAGTGCCTCATTCAGTGTCAACTTCTTGCATGCTATCACATTTGAGATGGATGCCTTTGATTGACTATTTTATTTATCGAAAAATTATTCTGATGTTTAAAGTTGTACATCATATGACTCCAGAGTATGTACATGTTTTTAGATTTGTGAATGAGGTAAACACAAGAAATACAAGACAGAGCTCTACAAATTTTATCTATGTTACAAGAGCCAAAAGATAATATTTTAGAAGATCTTTCATCATTTCAGCAGCAATTTTATGGAACTCGTTACCAGATTTTATAAGAAAATGTACAGCTACCATATCTTTTAAATCAGCCTATCTAAAACATTATTTTGACACTCAATGATACTCGTGTGTTTATTGTCTCTTTTCATTTAGTTCTTATCTGTATGTATATAAATTGTGATATTTCCATGCTTTGTGATATATTATGTTCTCGATATGTATATATGTTATAGACAGGACCACAATGTAAAATAGTTTATACAACTAATTGTGCAATCCTGTATAAATAAAGGATATTATTATTATTATTATAAATTATTGCCACTTTCAAGAACTTATTACTCAGGTTTTGCCGAAAATAATTTAACATGCGTCAATCCGGACAGTCCTAACTATAAGGGAATCTAAATCTTGTAAATAAACTATAGCTGACACTAACTTCTTAAATGCCCTTAATATTCTACTACGATACCTCTAACTTATAAGACAAATCATTATGAGTAGCCTAAATTATTTCTAACAGGTATATTCCTAAAATGACTTTATTTTAGCTAAAAGCTTATCCGAACAAATAACGCTGAAAATCCGGACAACTCATTCCGTACAAGAATAACCTATGTGAACCTAGCTTTGTAAACTACTCTGGAATCCGAACAACTTATCCGGACAACTATTAAGACATAGACGTTACTTAAACTAACGAATAAACATCTGCCCTTGGAGACCATTAACTCTTAGAAATGTTCCGGTCATAAGCCCTAATTAATAACTCGAACTATAAATAAACAAACTACAACACTACATGACTGGAATTTTATCTGTACTCGAAAACTGTCCTGTCCGGACACGCAAAGTCCTTATAGAAATTAGCATCAAGATTTAATGACCATGGTATTACAATTTGCTCAGCATCATAGGAAAAGGAAATTTGTCATTTTGCATAATACGTGAATAAGTTATGAATATATACTTGGACTAAACTGACCTCACAATGAATTTTATAAAGTTTGTTTTTCAATAAAATATTCAGTATATAGTTTCCTTATGGAATTTTTTTTATTAAGTCACATGAGTAAACTCAGGTGACCTATTGCAATCGGTCTGCGTCCGTTGTCATCCGGCGTACGTGTGAATTAACATAAGCAATTGAACATTTTTATCAATCTCTACCCAGAGTTATCGTTCCCGCTACGCTCCACTAATACCTCTGTCAACGTCTAAAAAGTTATATCAAAATGTACAAAAACTAACTTAGCATATCGAACTGTTATGATAATATCTGAGCAAATCAAACACTTCTCTGAATGGTAAATATGAGGCACCTGAGCGGATTAGAAGGTTTATATAAATATTCATTCATTCAATAATACTAGTATAATCATGGAATTCGTTATTTTTGTGAACCTACTTTAAGATCTAAAGCATAAAACTTAAACTTATAAAATTATTAGCCATGATGCTATAGGTATAGGTAAGTTTTGCCAAGAATATTGACATTTAGACGTTGACAGAGGTGTTGTAGCGCAGCGTAATGCGCCCTCTGGTGAGAGATTGCATTTTTATATAAACTTCTTGATAACTACCATTCCGATTCTTTTCAAATTTGATTTGAAGCATGTTTGAGACAAGTGGGACATAATTTGTAGTTTTCAAGACTCCTGCACCCTTGGGGTCTTATGGGTGGTCAAGTGAATATTTTCAAAATTCACCAATTTTCAAAAAAATTCTCTACAATTGCAACAACACATGTGTATAAAAAAAAAAACCAAAATGCATCATGATATAGAACAGGAAGGCCTGTACCAGAATTGTAAATTTCATGATCCCTAGGGTAGAGGTTAATTCTGACTCCAGGGCAGGGCTAAACTTGGTACACATAGTGTATATGTGCAAAACATGTAAATGATGCGGGCTTTGATAGTATAGTAGGTTGTCCTTTACCAAAATTGTAAATTTCATAATCCTAATTGGGTATATTAAGGGACTTTAAGTTTATTTACTGGCATAGTATGCATGTTTAGGAAAAATAGAAAAGGGTGTACAAAAATGTTGAATTTTGCAACCCCAGGGTTTTGACTTTAATTAGGGTGGGTTTAAATTAGTGATATTGTTTACTGATAATGTATGTATATTATATTTCTGCATCCAGTATATGTACTTTTGAGGGCATTGAAGTTTTAAGAACACATCTTATTTTATACTGTGTTGCTGAATATTAGAATTTAGCTATTACTAGATATTCATAACAGGAAAAAAAATCTAGTTCTTTAGCCCTTGGGACTAGCGATAATTTTTACTAGTACTCTGGTGGCTGATAAAGACTGTGGGCCTCTTGTTTGATGTTTGATCATGTGATCTTGGCCTCAAACGTATAGATCCAAATTTTTAAACTTTCACCGAAACTTAATTAACCATGTTCTTAAGGTTTGAATGGTGAATGATAAATCTTTCATATTTCATGTAGGAAATCCTTGTGACAAGACCTTTATTTTGGTACCAGTTTTTGGCCATTTAACCTTAATTGACTTTGGATTTGGACCTATTTTTAAAAAAAAAAGTTAATGTAGGCAATACCCTATGTACTAGTTATTTAAGATAGGGACTTCATATTTTGTATGTATATTTCTTATGGCAAGACCTTACATTTTATACCATGATTTGTTATATCTTGTGACATTGTATCATGGTTCTATCATGCCCCTATGGGACTATAGGTTGGGACCAGAGTATTGGGTCAAAAATTATGATAGGAATAAAGATTGCAAAAATGTTTTAAAAATCACAGTAGTGAAACAGTAGGGCCAAGGTGCTTCGTGTTTCTTTTGTTACTTGAATTGATCCTGTAAACTCAAAAGTACTATCAATTAAGAAAAGTACTACATTACCGTCATAATAAATGTGAAATAATCATTATAATTCATCACATGTTTTGGCCATGTACCATGATGATATAATGAATCCTGCATCAATTGATTAATATCAAACAGGACAGACAAAGGTACATTGTAATTAAATTGACCTTTGTAATATACAATTTTATATACTGTATTTTGCAGGGGTCACAACTGAGCTTAACAGATATCCAGAGAAATGATCGTGGTAACTACATCTGTGTGGCTGACAATAATGTCAAACCGCCAGACAACTTCAAAGTGGAACTCATCGTCTTCTTTGCACCGTCATGTAGGCCTGTGCAGTCTTCAGTGGGCCAGGCACAACACAGAAGGCTTAATGCCAAGCTAGAATGTATTGTTGCAGGTAAAGATACTTAACATTGTAAAAAAAGTATAAATGTATTATAAGCATGGAATTTGTTTTATTTTATCATGCACATGGTGTCAGTCCATCACCATGCCTGTTGTTATAAACAGTTTATCTGTAGTGAAAGGAAGGGAACATTAAAGTTTTCCTGTCTTTGCAAATAATTGTATTTTAAACAATGTCCCCATTATGATGCATATGTTTTGCTTTTCACAGGATATCCCCAGCCAAGTATGGTTTGGATGAAGGAAGGTGAGAATGGAAAACGCATTGATATTCAGGACGATGATAAATACGATATCACCCAACAGTTTAGCAGTCAGCTTCAGAATGACGAGTTCTGGTATACACTTCTTGTGAAGAATGTTCAGGCTAAAGACTACACTAAATATTTTTGCGTTGGAAACAACAGCTATGGAAGTGGAGAAACGACTATCCGTTTGTATGGTAAGAATATTTTGGTATTCGTTGAAAGGTTAGCTTATAATACCAGTGGATGCAGAAGGACTATTGCTGTTGCTCTAATGTCGGTAATTTGTGTGACTATCACTTGTGTCGAAACAAGTGCTTCACCTTCATATATTTGCAGTAATTTGTAATGAATTAAGATTGTGTCCATTTGTTTTATCGGTTCATCATAAAACATAACATCCCTTACCAAACTATACAGTATGCGGCAACCTTATGGCAAACTTACAGTAAACTAGCGGCTAACTATTTTGTTCACCAAAAGCTTAAACACTAGTTCGCAGCCATTCGCCGGTAGCAGTGAACTTGTGGCGAACAAACATGAAGTTCTCTGCAAATATACCAGAAATCTTTCTTTACCATATTTGTATACCACAGGAGATCCAAATACTTCCTGGTAGCGGTGAACTTGTGGCAAATGAAATTACAGTTCGCTGCAAGTATAACAATTATCTTAGATTTTATTATAAAGTGCCTCGTAATGTAGGTGATATTGTCATTTTGTATTAACTGAATTCAAGATTAATCCATAGCAAGTTTTAAAATCTTACAAAGGAATTATTCTTTTTGTTGATGCACATTTGTTTTTTTTTAAAATTGATATTATGCTTAAAGCATCAATGATTCTATAACAAACTTCAGCAGCTATAAGCTAAAATAACACTAAACATGCATGCAGGTTAAATTTTATACAATTTTAGCCATAATTTATTTACAATACAAAAATTCAAAAGAAACAGAATACCTTCGGAGTGAAAAGTATATCAATGGAACTATAAAAATATACATATATAGATATGTAGATAAGAAGAGAGCTACGTGGGACTAGCAGACACCGAGTTCAAATTAAGATACGCCAACCACACTCATTCATTCCGTAATTCCACGAAAAAGAATACCACCGAGCTCAGCAAATTCATATGGACATTGAAAGACAAAAATATTGACTACAAAATCAAGTGGGAAATTTTAGGAAAAACATCATCATACTCAAACATTTTAAAAAAAGTGCAACCTTTGTATTCTAGAGAAATTCTTTATAATATGTCGTCCCGAAAAATCTTCATTGAATAAGCGTTCAGAACTTGTCAGCACTTGCCGTCATTCCCATCAATTTCTATTTACTCAATCCTGTGTGTAATCATGCTTAGTAACTATCCAGTATGTTTCTGTGGAACATATTCTCAGCCACGCGGATGTTTTTCCTTAGATGTCATTTTTCTCCCGACGAGTGAGGGGAACCCATCCCCTTACGAAACAGCCTGTAGAGAAATAAATGTTATGTGATTGAACTCCATCTGATCGTCAATAGATATGTGTATTATATATATATATATATATATATATATATATATATATATATATATATTCTTTTAGATTTGGTACTATACAAAGAGAATGAATTTCAGATTTATCATCGAAATTAACATTCACTACTGTACAACTGACATTATTTTTGATAATTAGTCATTATTTTAGCGATACAAACAGTGTTTGTTATCTTGGTAACTTTGACCTGGTCAGCCTTCACTGACAGAAAGTTAAGATTCACTATTGAAGACTTCGTTTCTTCAAATTTGTTTAGGACTGCAACCAAGTTTAAGTCTCAACCGCATATATATTTACCAAGCGTTCACATGTTTTGGCATGAATGTAATACAAAATGGACCCATAGCAGAACACTTTGCTTTCAGATTCCCAATATTTCACAGTACAGTTGTTCCTTACACTCACTGGTATATGCTTCCAAGTGAATTGTGAATCCATGAAGACAAATTCTCTGATAGAAGAAACATTATGTTTGAATTGCACTGTTGAAATAAGTTGCACATCCGATATATATCATCTGTAGTGAGAAATGCATATTTATGTTCCATTCTTTGTGAAAAATTGCCTAAACGTGTACATGCTTATAAGTCCTAGATGAGGATTCGAACAGTGGATACTAATTATTGTCAATAGGGCACTACTGATGCTGTGACATATAGAATAAAGTAGAATCGGTACCATGCTTGTACATGTATAGACTGTCAAATGGTGACCATATGGTAAATAGTTTGAATTCCTGTCAAAACCATCAGTTTGGTATTTTTTTTTCAGAATCTACGTTTTCATCTGATTCATTCAGTTTAGAATCATCATCAGCTACCATTTCTGGTAAGTCCATTAGATCATGCCATTTTTCATTGGAAAATAAATCACTGTCATCATCTTCACTGTAAAATATTACCTCTTCGATTAATCGTTTTACCGTCTCAACATTCGCAGGTTTTTCCATACGTTCTTGAATATTATAGGGTTATTGAACTTATATTGGTGAATATTGGCACGAGTTGGTTGTTAAAATGCACGAGCTTGCGAGTGCATGTTGACAGCCAACGAGTGCCAATATTCACCTATATAAGTTCATAACCCTTTTATTATATAGCTAACGTATTTAGTTGTTAAATTATATCCCTTTCACTCAAACTACTCTAAAATAGATGGAAATTCATCAATATTGGCAGTGTGCAATAACAGCATGCATTTCTTAACTGTTCAATATTAACCCGTCATTAATGCGTGAAGCAAACTGATTTTGTGAATGGAGACATCATAATTTATGTACAGTAAAACGTTTTGCTTAAGTATATATCAAATACCGCCTCTGCCAGATTTGGAGGACCGTCGTCTGCCATTTTGGCTTGTTTACATCGTTACGGTAACGCCAATATTGAACGCTCATATTCGGAATGTCTCGGGCGCATACAATTGACGCAAAGCAAACTTAGTGTTCAATAAATTCTCAGAATATTGAACGCTAACATTCTTTAGATTTTACGCAGATTTTATAGTAGACTATTTATTACCTATGTAATAAAATAATTTATTGAATCGCCAGCATCTGATGAAACTTGTGACTGGGCTTCTCAAAATTCTGGTACATCAGCTGACAGCTGGACACTTTGCTTTCTTTGTTGAATTTTTCTTTTCAAAGTACTATCTAGGCCTAACTCTTCCAAGTTTGTCTACTCTTTTTTCTAAATACTTGTCACTATTGCCATCGTCTACAGAAATGATTAAATATATAAAATCAATATATATATGATTTAATTATATATAAATACATTTAGTCAGACTGTTTAAATCAGCTAATTACACTCCTCCAATGGTTTGCCTTCATCATTAATTACATTGCATGGGTATTTCTTTAGTAGCTTTATTGTGCTGAATAATCAATAATTAAACGTACTATCTAGTAGTTATACCATTCACCTCAACACATATTGGCCTGCAAAATATTGCATGCACTCACCAGCTGCAAGGCGCATGATCATTAACACCCAAGTTTTGACACAATCTGAGCAAACTGGTAAATATAGTATAATAGCTCACTATTGTACAATATATACACCAGTTTGCTCAAATTTTGTCAAAATCCTGTGTCATTATTTGATATCGTCACCCGTATTATCAGTTTCTACCTCATATCAGTATGAGCAAATATATTATAACATTACAGAATACAAGAAACATCTGTACTTACCTCGCAAAGAACCGTCCATTTTAAATGTTTATAAAATATGTTCTCGAATGCCTCGCAGTCACCAACTACTAGCTGAACTTACTAGCAACTGCCTCACGTTTCCAACACGTTTGAAACCGAAAGTAAACACGGGGCGAAGAATTATAAAAGTTGTAAACCGAATACTTTGAATACTTAAGTTAGATTGATAATAACACCATTTTATAAAACTATTAGATATTTTATTGAATGTAGACATTAACGGCAAACTGACAACTCAACTGTATGACAAACAGGGTGATTTCAGCTTCTCCATCATCAACTTCCCACATTTATGTAGCAATATTTCATTATCACCTGCATATGGTGTTTATATATCTCAACTGATTCGATATGCAAAGAGCTTGTTCTGGGTATAGTTAGTTAAGTAGACATTAACGGCAAACTGACAACTCAACTGTATGACAAACGGGATGATTTCAGCTTCTCCATCGTCAACTTCCCACATTTATGTAGCAATATTCCATTATCACCTGCATATGGTGTTTATATATTTTAACTGATTCGATATGCAAGAGTTTGTTCTGGGTATAGTCAGTTTTTAAATCGAGGTAAGCTACTGACAAACACGTTGATGGTACAGGGATTTCAACAGTCTCGATTGAAGTCAGCATTTCGCAAATTCTATGGTCGTTATAACGATCTAGTTCCTCAATACAACCTCGCATTGGGTCAAAAGCTGTCTGACGTGTTTCATACCGATTGTTAAGCCGTCCTTGGCACACTGATTTGACTGCGGATAACTCCGTTTACCTGATCAGGATATGGGGCTCACGGCGGGTGTGACCGGTCAACAGGATTCCTTACTCCTCCTAGGCACCTGATCCCACCTCTTGTGTGTCCAGGGGTCCATGTTTGCCCAACTATCTATTTTGTATTGCTTGTAGGATTTATGAGATTGATCACTGTTCGTTATCTTCACCTTGCATGCTGATGATCAAGACTATTCAAATTGACGCGCGCTACCAATTCGAAGTAGAGAAAACCTCGAGAGAAAATCAGCATGTCGAGAAGAAGAGTTATTCTCCCAAGGAGATTTGCCGACGAAAACAGTAAGTTCATCATAGATAAGAACATGCATTGGTCGCCTTTGTTAGTGTAAAAATACATTTCAAATTTAACATAACCATCGTGTTATTGGGCATTCACTTTACATGATACGACGTAGTCTGCTTTATGTAAAACCATACGCCTATGTATTTTTGTTCTGTATATATCTGTGTGTATACGTCTGAAAAGTTCAAAACTATTGAAATTGTTTTGTTTTCTAAGAGTGGTATGTGATACGATTCTCGACAGACAAATAACTCAGCCCCCCTGGTATAGGCCTAGTCAAATCAAATCAATTAGAGGAGACAGGGGAAACGGGGGAGGAGAAAGTCCAAGCACCTTAGACAGATGGTGTCATGTATCATATGGAGATATTAAATTTGAAAGTGGTATGTTGATCATGATAATTATAATTATTTTGTTTGTGCCAATAAATATTTAGGCCTATTTATATTTGTATTATAATATTCACAAATATGAATTATAATTTAATCAATGAAATGGCATTTATGTTGCTATGGAAGTTAATCAAAATATTGACAATAATAATTTAATTGATATATACGTGTGGTAATTAATTTGGTTAGCAGCTCGGGGCTCGACACTAAGGCACAACAGGCACACTCAGACTAGTAAAAACTTGGTGCGGTCTAGTTTATTTTGAATCATGGTAGCCCATGTCGGTGTGTTTATACAACACATTTAACAATAAAACCAAAGTATATCCAACTGAATTTGAAATTTCTATAATACCATTAATATTGACAATAACTTTAATTTACAGTACTCATTGCGTTTCGATCAATATCTTGATGTTCTACCCAGATTTATCCTTCCTATCGTGCTCTCTAATGTACTATGTCCTCTGGAAGCATACTTTACGACTACAGGGAAGACACAACCCCACTGTTTAAAATAAGTTATGAATGTCTTGTATGAACCAAGAGTTGCAGAAAAAACTTGCAATGATTTGGTTGCAGACCCCTCTTGGTCATGCTTTGAAAGATGAAATCAGAATGAAACATATTTTAAGAAATTAACACTATTCTTGTAATTTGAATTATGTTTATTCAAATTTGATTTATCTTTGTAATTCTTTTTCTTACAGCATTTACCATTACAACATTGGGGATGGACAACACAGACATTCATGATTGTGAAAGCCATAAACACAAAACCCGGAACCATGCACCGTGCTGTTAAAGAAAATAGACTATCTAAGTAGACGTCCAGTGCATTATTTCATTTAATTCAAAAGACAACATTGTGTAATTTTTTTTGTGGATGACATTGATTATTTGATCTGAATTTGCAAAAATTGGATTGAGTGCGAATAAGTGCTGTGATTTCAAATGAAAACCATGATAGACACATTGTTTTTTCATCCAGATGTAAGTAAAATCATAAATGCATGTTTTCAATTCATATATTGAAAATTCAGTTTATTGGAAATGACTGTGACTTGTGGGTAATTTTTTTTTTATATTTATAATTAAAAAACTTATCTTATTGGGAACAGTATAAATATATGGCTAATTCTCTAAAGGACGAAGACCATGCTTAGCTATATCGGCCCTGTGGTGTGTTAAAAAATAAAGCAGAATGAATTGAAATAAAATTGTTATCATTTGATCATATAATCTTTATACCATCACGACGTGCCAAGATTTCCCCGCCAAGACGTTAGCTTGTGGAATTCTATACAAGACAAAACCGGTATCGGTCTGGTTTTTTGCAGAAATCTCCACTTTTTTCAAATTTAGTTATATAATTCATATAAAACACGACCTTCGATCCAGAAACTGACTGTAGTCTATCAAAATCTATCACTACAAATAAATTTTGCACTAACGATTTTTTGGATCGAAAGGTGTGCTGTTGATGAATATCAACTTTGAATTAAATCGAGAGCAATCCGGAATTATTTATTTTTATGAGAGTTGTGTGTATTTTATTAATTATGTTGCTTTGAAAAATTAAAACAATATACTTATGTGGAGTCTACATCATTTCCATGCAGAATACACCCCTATGTGGTGTTTTTATCACAAGTTTGTGCAGGAATTCTAAAAGCTATAGAATTTTAATGCGTAAACAAACGAATCTGCTGTCCGACAAATCGGACCTTCAATGCTATAGAAAGTTTTTATTTAGACGACACCAACAGAATTACTAAGATCAAAATGAAAAGAATTTATAGAACATGCATTGATATAACTAAAATTATTGGCGACATATCGAAAGTATAACGTTAACGAGGGCAAGTAAATGTATGAAGGATTTTTGAGCGAGTGACGTCATAGACTTCGTGGCTTAGTGGTAGAGAGCCCGTCCTTCAATCGGGAGATCCGGGTTCAATTCCTACCCGTGTCACTATTTCTTTTTTGAATCATAATGTTACCTACATTTTTTCTTGGCGTGATTGAAAAATTTCTTTCTTTCCAGACACTGAAGATGAAATTATACCTGAATACAAATAAAAATCAATAGGCCTATGCAATCACAGAACACCAAGAAAATATGCAAGGATTACAGATTACATTTTTTAAAATTCATTGAAAAAAAACAACCCCAAAATACTTTATTTTCGGACTTGATTTTATTTCAAAGTATGAACCAGCAAAAGATAATGGAAAGGAAAGTTTTTCCAATGCATCTAATGTACAGAAGGAAAGTCAGAAAAAATGTGAATCCATTAGCTATTCGTCATTTCCTGCAGAGTAAGAACTTTCTTGTTGAAACCACCACATGATATATTGTGTAGCAAGTGTAGACATGTGTGTCAGTAAATTCACATCCAACAAAATTGTCACAATCAATCTCGGCCACTTCCTGAGACAAAGTCTCTACAGACAATGTCAATACCTCTCGACAAAACCAGGCCTGGGGTAATGGTAATTAAATGACAGCCAGTTTCAATGTAATGGGGGTGTAATGGACCATTTTTGCATTACAAGTAATGGTAATGTAATACATACTGTACTGCACATTATTTTCCATTACATTTACACTACTTCAAATATTTGATGATATTTTGAAGATTTAGAATAATTCATTATATTAGTGATTGACTGAAGCATTTGAAACATTGATGACAATCAAATGCAATGAATAACTTAATAGATATGTTTCCTAACATTGCTGAATATTTTGTGTACTTATGTTAATGTATAATTAAAAATCATAATACAGAAATAATTTTTCTGCCATTTCTTTAATATCTAACAGTATGTTATGTAAATGTGTAATGTAAATTCACTCTCAAGTAATGTAATACATTATATTTCAAAATAGGAGTAATGTTAATGTGAAATTTTCTAGGTAATGTAAGGTGTTACATTGCTATGTAATTGACGTCAAGCCTAGATAGAACACCTTCTCATGCATATATGCAAGTGCCTTGGACCCCAACTTGTCATTTCCTCTTTTGCAAGATTTTCAGCATTTCTTCATAGAGATCATAATTCCAACTGCAAGGTATCCAAGATGATGAATCCAGACCTGACCAGTGTTTTTGACAATTTGTTAACTTTTGACTCTGCACTTTTCATCAGGACAACCATTCTTGAACTCATTCAAAAAGTACATTATGACATTCATAATTCAACATGCAGATTTTCATTTGAATCATCAAATATGAATTCTTCCAATTAATAGCACCCCCCCCCCCCAAAAAAAAAAACACTTTAAAACCTCCACAGGTATATTTCAAATGACATAGAACCATGGTATCAGGATGTCTCTGGAAGTGCCATGGGTTAATAAGGGTTAAACTTCAGAGTCGACATGTTTCTTCCAAGCAATGTAGTCTTGTTTGGATCCAGTTTTTTCAGTTCTGATATAACTGCCTGATACTGTACAATGTAGGTGTCAATCTGGTCCCCCTATTGTGGGAATATGTTTCCACATAACTGCTGTATAATCTGGTACCTTGCTATTAGCAGGCACAACAAGGAAGCTATTCCTGCAGTGATGTCCAACACTTATCTGCATGTGTCACTGATGCCATTATCATTGATGAATCTGATAGCAGTGATGATAGCATTATTGAGGAGTAGGAATGTGGATTCTTGTCAATCTGATTCATGTCACCCTTGCCATCAATTTTTGCTGAACATATTATATCATCCTGAAATTCAAATTCCTCCAGTATTATATCATTATCAAAACTATATCATAAATGAAAGGTGAAGATAACAGTGATCAATCTCATAACTCCTACAAGCAATACAAAATGGAGAGTTGGGCAAACACGGACACCTGTATTATAATATTCATATAAAAGTTGTACTTTCATGCCCTCATGTATTTTCATTGATATAGAATTCAGAAAAATTACATTTATGTATTCGGTGGGAGATTGACATGTCTCCAACTAAACAATAGAGGACAGTTTAGCTACATGTACATTTCTGCATAAATAATTATATACACAAACATTTCATTTGAATTTGATTCCCCATCTACTAATTTTTGTTTTAGGTAATGTTGACATATTATCTTACTTCACAATTATCAGCAAATTCACAAAATATTTTTATCTTTCATACTCTTTCTTGTGGTAGATGTATGGAAAAATTTAATATTCAATAATATAAAGGAGATAAGCTAACAAAAAATTATATGCTTAAATCATGGTAGTACCCATGAAATTCAACATTCTCTGAGTGATTCTATATCTAATCCTAATGCAGGCATGTAAGTTGTAAGTGTAATTGTTGAAATTAAGTTTGACATGTTTACAATTTATCTTGAAATAAGGCATATTTAAATTAGAAAACCAAACTGTTCTTATGATTTACCTGGCTTAATAGTGCTTTTAAGTATTTAAAAATTATTGAATGTAAAAATCATTCCGACTTTTCTAATCCATGTTTCCGCGTAAGGCCAATATATATATATATATATATATATATATATATATATATATATATGTTAATTGCTTTCCACTTTCCCGACCTGCCCTAATTAAACATTTCTGTTGACCCTAACACATATTTTTCTATATTCTCACAGATTTTGCAAATGTCATCACTACAACAAGAATATATTTATTGACTTATGAAGTTATTTATTATGCACTAATACCACACAGATTCCAAAACACAGAAACAGTTTTTGTTTACAGTAAATTGAAGAAATTTATCGATTCATCATATAACTTTTATTTGATTACTAAATAATCACTAAGTTAAGTTTAAACATAGTAAAATACTAGAATACCAAATCATTCGAAAATTATTCAACCTATAACCCCCCACAGGCCTACATGTTACCCCAGTGACCTATACCATTATGGAAATATACATCTATATACAATTATATGTCTCTTTAACCTATACAAATACTTTTTAGACCATACAATGATACATGGAAAGTTCAAAGTGTAAAGTGAGTCAAACATCATGTAAGAAAATTCAAATAGACACGAGAAGGCCATGCACTCGGAATTCAAAATGGCATGATCGTGAAACAGCTGATTTTTCTGATCAGCTGATATACATACAATTTTAAATCTTAACAATATATAATTAAAATAGATAAGCAATTAATCTATGTTGACAACAGTTAACAGATTTGTTCTGGGATTTTCAACAGCCCAATGCGTGAATATTATGAGTTTATGTCAACACACCACAGGCGCACCATACTATTCGTTCCATGCGACTTGTTTATTATTTTTAAGAGCAATTGGTACACCTATTTGGTTATACAGTTTAACGAGTAGAGGTGAAGTATATTCATATTTCTAAAACTTACGTTGAAATGCGATGAGTACATCCTCTGCAACTTCCACGAACAGCGCAAACAGGCTAACGGCGCGGCGTGTGAAAATGGCCGAATGAAGGATTGAAAAATATGGTGTGCCATTCGGGCTATAAGTAAAATAACCTTATTGCGTATTGGGAAAGAAAATTTCTTTTTCAAGATATTATTATATATTAAACCACTCATTGCATAATTATATTTTACAATAAGTTACCACTTCTAATAATATATAGCGACGTTGTATGACGCAATCTTAATAAGTAGAGTAAATTATAGGATTTATACTAGTAATGTAAACCTAAAAATAGTGTTCTTTCACCAAACTCTACATATGAAAACCAGTACATTATAGGAAAAGAACATGTTAGAGAATATTTCTAACAAAACATTATTCACTTTGGACGTTAGGCCGAATTTTGATAAACATGGTCTTAGTCCTTTGATGTGTTTTTTATGCATACTAAATCAAATATCAATTGATTTATTTGTTGTTGATGGTGTTGCATATAGTCATAAATTATATTTTAACTTGGTCTAGTGTGTAGTTTTTAGCAAGGTAAAAGACACTTTTCATGAAAGAAGGCTACAGGCTACTGAAAAGTATTATCCTTTTAGTCACTAGCTGACTAGCTGTAATTTTATTCTAAGTAATACTGGTAGAAAGTGGTGTGCTATACCAGTTTACTTGACCATGGTGATAGTCCTTATGGTAATTAAGAGCCATTCTCTGTAACCACTTAAAAAAATTCGGCACGCATAGTCACCGATTTTCACGAAACTCACCTGAATGAAACATCTATATAACATATTCAAGAAAATATATTTAAAAATTAGATAGTGATCATGGTTGCTATGGAAACAGGTACAATTTTATCAAGTTTGGCTATTTTTTAGAATTTGGTAGTTTTGGCACAAAAGTTGAATATAAAAGGTTATGAATAGTCTTAAAATTCTAATTTTCATATTAAATTATTAAACAGATCCCATATTTTTCATTTAAGAAAAAAATGAATAATGGACAATCCTAGGTGATTTTTATAATTGAACAAATCTGTAAAATTGTGTTTAAATTCAATGGTTTTTATGTTTTAATAACTTTTATTCGCATCCACCTCAAATAAAGTGACACAAGTTTTTAAAACAACTAATCTACTTTCTTCATAAATCTAAACTAAAACTTTTGGGAATCTACCTATTTCATACAATTTGAAGTGAATTATTTATGGGGGGAAATGCATTCTATAACCAAGAGTTATTCCCCTTTGAAACTCTTCAACGTGATAAGGCAGTAAAATTACATAGAAACACAAATAATATGGCGGGATAATGTCTTACTGCATGCTGACAGAAGTTTAGACGAAGACATGTGGCATTCAAAATATTCTCTCCACTCAACCACACGAAAGGAGAAGGTGTGAGAGACATATCTCCGAGTACCAGCATTCTAGTAATACAGGTGATTATTCTATTTACTTTGAAATCCATTCACAAGCTTAAAATTAATCAACTTGATCACAATCATTTGATGTCAAATGTTTTCATAGACATTGTTTTCTCTAGATATGTCAATAGCATGATACATATTATGTGCGTGCGTGCTAAATATTCACCCTTCACCTCCCCACTGCTTCAGTTGTATTGATATGACGTCAAAATGTAGACTGTGGCGTCACACATTACAGTACTTATACTTAGGCCTAATGCAGCACACTTTATTATGTAGGGGATCGTATGGCTAGGATGAAATTGAGATAATAAATGCAAAATCTTTTTCATCACATGTTTTATAATAGAATGAAGTAATAGAATCATAAAAAATAATCATAGATATTTATTCATTTGAAAAATGCATGAGCTTTCGTTATTATATACATATATTACATAAAAGAAAAGAGACGCCCTGTTTAGATTAAGTCATTACATACTTTTTTTTCCATTGATACACGAGGAAACATTGAATAAGCTTTCCTTCGTGAAATAAAGTAATGGGTCATAACATTGAATTTTATCTATAATCTTTTCTACTTGTATTAATTCGGGGGGGGGGGGGGGGGAGGGGGTATACATGTACAGATACTCAACTAAGAAGTGAATTGAGGTAGGGACAGTATTCAGTTTTAATACACATCCATGTATTAATTATTCTTTACTTTTGATGATACTTAAAAAAATTATCAATTCTATGAATAAATTCAATTAGGGCCTAATTAAACAGAATTGAAATATTGTAGAAATACCAATACTGATACACCTTAGCCGATACATGTTATGCATGGGAATTTACTCTATTTTTCATTTTTTGTTCATCTTGATTTTGTTTTCATTTTACACATGCCACTAACAAAACAAAACTATTTATTAAGGACATACAAGCAACATTTCTGACATTTTCTCTGGATTTTTATCCATCTTCTTGATATAAAGAGCTATTGTATGATATCGGGAAATAAATTCAAATTTTACAGGCCTGTCCTTATATAATACAACCTGCTGTAATACATAACCTTTGATTTCAACAATTAGAAACTATCAAAATACTGAGTACCAGTATGCTCTCTCTAAAACAGACATGGTAATACAACGTACCCCAAGATTTCTATTTTATTTTTATTTTTTTGTAGAAACGAGACAGAGTGCACATTCATGAAAATTGATATTATATAATATGATTGAGAAACGTCGCATAAGTCCTCAAGTGATAAAACACCGCAAAACAATTCTCACTGTTTTGAATATTATAATTAACCCATGTGTTGATTAATTGAGGTCATACAATCACCTTAGAGTTTAGATAAAACTAAACCTAGATAATAATACATGTATTTAAGTAAGTTATTACTTACCGTAAGAAAAGGGTTTGAATAAGATTTCATTCAAGCATATAATTTAAGGAATACATATTGCAGCTACATGTAGTAGTAGATGCAGATGACATGGGGAGAACAAATAATACATTTTAGATGGGACATAAAATTTTGATATGCTTGCATATATTTATCTTGGTATTTCTCTTAAAATTCATATTGTTTATTGATTTTGTAGGAAGTGTCATATTGTCATTTTTGTGGGGGCCAAGTCAAGCATCAGTGTATGTTCGATGCTTATGTTGCCGCAAAGGATATGATAGGGTGTGGTTAATTTAACCGGAAAGAATTTCTATCAGGACAGCAGATCACATTATAGTTTAGTTGCCTCTATGCCATTCAGGAGACGATTAGCTATGATTACTATATATGCGCAAAATTAGACAATGAAAAAGATTGTGTGTGCTTATCTTGTCTATTTTGTAATATATGATTCTAAAATAAAGGTATACCATTTATAATAGAATAAGATTATGAAATATTCATCATCGGAACCCACTGCTCAAAGGCCGTAATTTAAGTGCCGAGCATAGGCCTAAATTTTGCAACCCTCACTTACAATGGTGACATCTCCATATGAGTGAAAAATTCTTCGGCGGGACGTTAAATGATAAACAATGAATCAACCCGTGGGTTCCAACGATGTCAGATATTAAAGATATTCACTTTCCCAGCATACTAAATGACTTCAATATGACCATCATTGCTGTGTTACAGTTACAAGCAAGGTCTTCTTATGATGTTGAAATATAATTCACATGCCTATGTTTAAAAAAGATACGTTAAATGAGTGACAATGATGAACGTCCAGACTCTAGAAAATAGAGGCCCTCAATTGTTTTGAATCAAATGCCAAGGTCACGAGTCAAGGACAAATACTTCCTCATAAATAACTGTAAATTGTCAAGTCATGTATTAAGAAATGTTAGTTTAATATATTTCATAGATGGTACTGGCATAATATTTCTTGCACATACATGATAAGCAGAGCTAATATTGAACTGCAGAGGCGGGGGGGGGGGGGGGGGGGGGGGGAGGTCCTCATGAATCAATGATAAATTACAATCTTTTAATATGTATCCTATTTAGTTTATTTAACTTGAACAATTTTTAAGATCAATAATTCAATTTCAATGTCACACTTAATTCGATTGGCAAGGTGAAAAAATGTACATGATAGTTTGAAATGACTGAAATATTCAAATATGCATTTTCTAAATATGGTAGTTATTTTGATGAATTCTTAATATATACAATCCAATTTGTGATACATGTACAATACACAAATAGAAATCATGCACATTTGAAGAAAAAAATAAATAAATTAAAAAAACAAAAACTATGCATTGATTTAATTATCTGTTACAAATTAAGAGTTTTTATGATTGAATAACATGCATGATGTATGACAAAATGAGATTTACTTGAAAAGAATGTGAACATCAAGTTTGCTGTTTTGTGATATTTTGTTACCATAGCAACAATGTAATATGAATTATCTATCAGTATTAATATTTTATCAACTATAACATTGACTTCAGTTGAATCTGTCTATAAAAGCATTTTTTTTTTGGTCTAAAATTTATTCATTTTGCATGGATTTCGAATTTGAAAGGAAATAGCAATTTTCGTTTCCATGGCAACCAACATGAATTCTCGTATTAAACTTGTTAAAATTTAAAATCTAACATCAGCAGCAGTCGGTTATTAAGATTATATACTTTGAATACATAGAAAATTGTATTTTGAATTACATTGAAATATGCATCTCTACTGTCATATGACGAAATGCATCATTTTGTTTCCATGGAAACACAACTTAGATGGTAGATTCCAAAACATGTCTCATTGTTATATGATAGTATTAGATCTAATGTATGTTGTACAAGCATTTATAGACTCAAGCTGAATGAGGGAATCTTTATCCATCATTCAAATTTGCTTCTAAATTAGCTTTTTCAGAATGCATCAAACAACCCTCTTTTTCAGACAGAATGAAAATATAACAGAATTATTCAAACCTTTAACTAAATATCAAACTAAATAACAAAAATGCTATATAGTATCATTTGTTAATGGTTAAATAAGAACTCAAACAGCTTAATCCAGTATAGTTGAATAAAAAATGTCATTTTCATGTGAAACTTGACTCTTTTGTGACCTGAATGGCATGCACGTGTTACAATGGCAACAGAGTTGCATAGCAACCAAATTATGATGGTTTTACATTACTTATGCCATATTAAGTCGATGTGCCAAATTTGAAAAAAAAACCGGTGACAGTGCGTGCCGGAACCCTTATATCAATGTTTAAGTGGTTACAGAGAATGGCTCTTGATTTACTGCTTTCAGTGGGTTACAAGCATGCATGAGCTATGAAGAAGCACCAGTGATTACATTCTTTTAAGAATAACCATTGATATTTTGGAAATGAAATTGTCATCAACTGATTTTCTATTTCAAATAAATCATGTAAATGCAAGTCATTCCTCTTTTAATTAACTGATATGAATGCTAGATGCAAGTTCATAATTAATGTGTTCATATTTAATGTATTTATGGCCATTGGGAGTTTTAAGGAGGTATATTTGAAAGCTGCCAGAGGTTTGCCACAAACTATATTAGGCTATCTGAAAATGTTTGTCAGAGGTTCTCCGCAAACTGTATATATTGCTATCAGAAGTTTACCAAAGGTCAACCGCAAAACTTCACCAGAGGTTCACCATAAACCATTATAGCAATCTCAAGTTTGGGGCAACTTTACCGGAAATTTCATTTGCATGGTAAAAAGTCGCCGTAATGTTGCTGTATACAATCTGCCGTAACATTGCCACTAAGTTTGCAGCAGATTCGCCACAGTTTTTCGCCAGAAGCCTTATTTTTTGGTAAGGAATAACATCCCTTACCAAACTATAAAGTATGCTGCAACCTTGCGGCAAACTTACAGTAAACTAGCGGCTAACTATTTTGTTCACCAAAAGCTTAAACACTAGTTCGCAGACATTCGCCAGTAGCAGTGAACTTGTGGCGAACAAACATGAAGTTTGCTGCAAATATACCAGAAATCTTTCTTTACCATATTTGTATACCACAGGAGATCAAAATACTTCCTGGTAGTGGTGAACTTGTGGCAAATGAAATTACAGTTCGCTGCAAGTATACAAAATATCTTAGATTTTATTATATACTGCCTCGTAATAAAGGTGATCTTGTCATTTTGTATTAACTGAATTCAAGATTAATCCATAGCAAGTTTTAAAATCTTACAAAGGAATTATTCTTTTTGTTGATGCACATTTGTTTTCTAAAATTGATATTATACTTAAAGCATTAATAGTTCTGTAACAGGTTGCAGCAGCTATAAGCTAAAATAACACTAAACATGCATGCGGGTTAAATTTTATACAATTTTAGCCAGAATTTATTTACAATACAAAAATTCAAAGAAACAGGACACCATCGGAATGATAAATATATCAATGGGAATACACACACATATATATATATATATATTCTTTCAGATTTGGTACTTGACAGAGAAAATAATTTTCAGATTTATCATCAAAATTAACATTCACTACTGTACAACTGACATTATTTTTGATAATTAGTCATTATTTTAGCAACACAAACAGTATTTGATATCTTGGTAACGTTGATATGGTTAGCCTTCACTGACAGGGAGTTAAGATTCACTATTGAATACTTCGTTTCTTCAAATTTGTTTAGGACTGCAACCAAGTTTGAGTCACAACCGCATATATATTTACCAAGCGTTCACATGTTTTGGCATGAATGCAATACAAAATGGATCCATAGCAGAACACTTTGCTTTCAGATTCACAATACTTCACAGTATAGTTGTTCCTTACACTGACTGTTATATGCTTCCAAGTGAATTGTGAATCCATGAAGACAAATTCTCTTATAGCCGAAACATTATGTTCGAATTGCACTGTTGAAATAAGTTGCACATCCGATATATATCATCTGTAGTGAGAAATGCATATTTATGTTGCTTTCTTTGTGAAAAATTGCTTAAACGTGTACATGCTTATAAGTCCTAGATGAGGATTCAAACAGTGGAGACTTATTATTGTCAATAAGTCACTTAGCTGGGCACCACTGATGCTATGACATATAGAATAAAGTAGAATCGGTACAGACCCTGAAACGTGCTACTACACCTTAAAAACGAACCGAACCGTTCCGTGCAAGAAACGAACCGTACCGTTCAAGAAACGTACCGTACCGTGCAAAAAACGAACCGTACCGTTCAAGAAACGTACCGTCCCGTTCAAGAAACGAACCGTATCGTTCAAAAAGCGTACCGTACCGTGCAGAAAGCGTGCAAGATAATATTATGCAAACCCCGCCCCAAAAAGCCCGAAAGCGTACCGTACCGTGCAGAAAGCGTGCAATGTATGTCACGTGATATGCTGAAAAAAAAATAATAAAATAAAAATGATCTGCTAGAAAAGCACAGAACCATTTTATTATTTGTTTAAATTGAGGAATGTTTAACATATTTTTCCTAGCGAATATTCAAAAAATTAAAATAGTGCGTAATTTAAAAAAAAAAGTGTGCTAGAATGTATGAGAATGGGGACTGACTGCTTTTTTTAAAAGACAAAATATCTAAATACATGCAATATATTACGTCTGAATTCTTCAAGTTTTCGTCTTCAAGTACAGGTATGAGGTGAACTATCCAGGTTGTTGCTACAGTTACGGTGTACCTCATCATGGATGAAAGAATACAGGTATACCACAAATACACAAAGGCTTCGGTTTTTTTTGTGTCCCTATTACCACTGATTACAGCATTTTGAAAGCACCCTTTACAGCGACATGGGATGAAATGTAGGTGTTGAAGTTGTCAGTGAGAAAATGAAAATTCACAAGCACCCGACGGAAGGGGGTTATATCGTAAATTAGACAAGTGGAAGCCATATGTGCGGATGAAATTGATATGTGTAGCGTTAATGTATTCAATATGTACTTTCCTACGCACAGTGTCTGAATCATATGAGAAATTTCTAGACCGATTAGAAAAATTGCCACGTTCTACTCTGTAATATTTTCATTACTTTATTAGCAATAATTTTGACATATCTTTTTCTCTTCTACATTGATAACGACCCATATAGATAGATGTAGATTGGCGGATTTATTATATACACTAATAAACAATTTTTAATTACATCGACAGAGAAATAAATAGATACATGCATGTGTAAAAGAATGTAAACAAGTTATTATAAATTGATGCAAAGCATCAAATCGGCCGCAAAAAAATATTCATTTCAGCATTTTCAAGTATTTCAACAATATATAGAAAAGGTATATGAAACGTTTTTATTGCAAACTATACACTTGCCTTACTTTTCTGTTAATTTTTTTTAATTCAATTTTCAGTGATCAAAAATAAAGTCAGGGAAATGAAAATCGGACTTCGCGTGATAAACGATGGGAATATATATGTATTATCATCATTTTATTTGATTCAAAGACAAATGCAACATATATCTCACATTATTAATTATGAATGACTGAATGCTGACAAAAAAGGACGTACAAACTTCCAGTGCAGATATCCTGGATCTTTCATAATGCCGATGATAAATCACAATAAATGTGAAGTGCAGAAAATAATCATTGTGTCATTTGTGACTTTAGAGTATTCAAAACAAAATTCACTTCTTCTTAAAAACTTTTCCAATTTAGGCACTGTAATTTATATCCGGAAACTTAATACGCTTTGTTTTTACACTTACGCACGCCCATGTCGGGGAGCAGTTCATGTAACAACTTTTTATAAAATCGTAAATTAATAAATGTCTGATGAGAAATGAAAAACAAATTGAAACGTAATAACAAGCATTAAGACTTAGACTTAAGCAAATTCTAAAAACTTTTATTCATAACTTTTATGTACGTTATCAATATGGAATTATTCCACCGATGCAATAAAAAATAACGTCTCATTTCCCCATGTACACATTCTAACACAACCACAAATCCTGCAGCCGATAATCAAAGAGCCAACTAAGACCGATCGAGTGAAAACAAACTATCGAAACGTACAATTTATACGAAGTCAAAGCGTTCCTTGCCACGCTCACCTCATTAATAAAACGTGCAAACCGTTCACAAAGCGTGCAGCTATTTTTTAGCAAACCGTACCGTGCAAGAAGCGAACCGTACCGTTCAAGAAGCGTACCGTACCGTGCAAGAAACAAACCGTACCGTACAAGAAACGAACCGTACCGTTCAGAAAACGAACCGTACCGTTCATAAAGCGTACCGAACCGTACCGTGCAACTGGTGTAGTAGCACGTTTCAGGGTCTGTACCATGCTTGTACATGTATAGACTGTCATATGGTGACCATATGGTAAAGAGTTTGAATTCCTGTCAAAACCATCAGTTTGGTTTTTTTTTTTTCAGAATCTACGTTTTCATCTGATTCATTCACTGTAGAACCATCATTACCTACCATTTCTGGTAAGTCCATTAGATCATGCCATTTTCATTGGAAAATAGATCACTGTCATCATCTTCACTGTAAAAGATTGCCTCTTCGATTAATCGTTTTACCGTCTCAACATTCGCAAGTTCTTCCATACGTTCTTGAATAGTATAGGGTTATTGAACTTATATTGGTGAATATTGGCACGAGTTGGCTGTGAAAATGCACGAGCTTGCGAGTGCATTTTGACAGCCAACGAGTGCCAATATTCACCTATATAAGTTCAATTACCCTTTTATTATATAGCTAACGTATTTAGTTGTTAAATCATATCCCTTTTCACTCAAACTACTCCAAAATAGACGATAATTCAGCAATATTGGCAGTGTGCAATAACAGCATGCATTTCTTAACTGTTCAATATTTAACCCGGCAGTATGTATGAAGCAAACTGATTTTGTAAATGGGGACATCATAATTTATGTACAGTAAAACATTTTACTTAAGTAAATATCAAATACTGGTACCGCCTCTGCCAGATTTGGAGGACCGTCGTCTGCCACTTGGCTTGTTTACATCGTTACGGTAACGTCAATATTGAACGTTTCTACTCAAAATGTTTCGGGCGCATACGATTTATGCAATGCAAAGTTAGCGTTCAATAAATTATCAGGATATTGAACGCTATTATTCTCTACATTTTACGCAAATTTTATATGAGACTATTTATTAGCTATATAATACAATAATTTATTGAATCGCCATCATCTGATGTAACTTGTGACTGGGCTTCTCAAAATTCTGGTACATCAGTTGACAGCTGGACACTTTGCTTTCTTTGGTGGATTTTCTTTACAGAGTACGATCCAGGCCTAGCTCTTCCAAGTTTGTCTACTCTTTTTTCTAAATGCTTGTCACTATTGCCATCGTCTACAAAAATGATTAAATATATGAAATCAATATATATATATAATTTAATTATATATAAATATATTTAGTCAGACTCTTTTTATCAGCTAAATACTCCTACCATCACCACAATGGTTTGCCTTCATCATTAAATACATCGCAAAGAACCGTCCACTTTAAATGATTATAAAATATGTTCTCGAATGCCTCGCAGTCACCAACTACTAACTAAACTTACTAGCAACTGTCTCGCGTTTCCAAAATGAAACCGAAAGTAAACACGGGGCGAAGAATTATAAAAGTTGTAAACCGAATACTTTGAATACTTAAGTTAGATTGATAATAACACCATTTTATAAAACTATTTATTTAAAACAACAAAATCCTTTTGTAAAGTAAAAGAAATTGTTAAAAAAAATGCGTATCAGCATGCTAAACTAATTTCGTTTTGTTTAAAATAGTACCTGGAAACTTTCGATTTCTTCCGTCTCGATCACCCAGACGCTTATTTTTATCAGATGTACGTACGAACAAGTCGATACATCTTAATGATAAAGACTCTTTAAATTGACGCGCGCTACCATTTGGAAGTAGTGAAAACCTCGAAAGAAAACCAGCATGTCGAGAAGAAGAGTTATACTCCCAGGGAGATTTGAAAACGAAAACAGTAAGTTCATCATAGATAAGAACATGCATCGGTTGCATTTGTTAGTGTAAAAATACATTTCAAATTTAACATAACCATCGTGTTATTGGGCATTCACTTTACATGGTACGACGTACTCTGTTTTATACAAAAAAACAGGCCTATGTATTTTTATTCTGTATACATCTGTGTGTATACGTCTGAAAAGTTCAAAACTATTGAAATGAATACAATTCTCGACAGACAAAGAACTCAGCCCCCTGCTATAGGCCTAGTAAAATCAAATCAATTGGAGGAGACAGGGGAAACGGGGGTGGAGAAAATCCAAACACCTTAGACAGATGGTGTCATGTATCATATGGAGATATTGAATTTGAAAGTGGTATGTTGATTATGATAATTGTAATAATTGTGTTTGTGCCAATAAATATCTAGGCCTATTTATATTTGCATTATAATATTCACAAATATACATTTAATCAATAAAATGGCATTTATGCTGTTATGCAAGTTAATTAAAATATTGACAATAATAATTTAATTGGTATATACGTGTGGTAATTAATTTGGTTAGAACATCGGGGTTCGACACTAAGGCACAACAGACACGCTCAGACTAGTAAAAACTTGGTGCGGTCTAGTTTATTTTGAATTATGGTAGCCCATCTGGTCATGTTTATACAACACATTTAACAATGAAACCAAAGTATATCCAACTGAATTTGAAATTTCTATAATAACATTAATGTTGACAATAACTTTAATTTACAGTACTCATCGCGTTTCGATCAATATCTTGATGTTCTACCAAGAGTTATCCTTCCTATCGTGTTCTCTAATGCACTATGCCCTCTGGAAGCATACTTTACGACAACAGGGAAGACACAACCCCACTGTTTAAAATAAGTTATGAATGACTTGTATGAACCAAGAGTTGTAGAAAAGACTTGCAATGATTTGGTTGCGGACACCTCTTGGTCATGCTTTGAAAGATGAAATCAGAATGAAACATATTTTAAGAAATTAACACTATTCTTGTAATTTGAATTACGTTTATTCAAATTTGATTTATCTTTGTAATTCTTTTTCTTACAGCATTTGCCATAACAACATTGGGGATGGACAACACAGACATTCATGATTGTGAAAGCCATAAACACAAAACCCGGAACCATGCACCGTACTGTTAAAGAAAATAGACTATCTAAGTAGACGTCCAGTGCATTATTTCATTTCATTCAAAAGTCAACATTGTGTAACTTTTTTGTGGATGACATTGATTATTTGATCTGAGTTTGCAAAAATATGATTGAGTGGGAATAAGTGCTAGGTGATTTCAAATGAAAACCATGATAGACACATTGCTTTTTCATCCAGATGTAAGTAAAATCATAAATGCATGTTTTCAATTCATATATTGAAAATTCAGTTTATTAGAAATGACTGTGACTTGTGGGTAATTGTTTTTTTTAAATTTATAATTAAAAAACTTATCTTATTGGGAACAGTATAAATATATGGCTAATTCTCTAAATTTGATGTGTTTTTTATGCATACTAAATCAAATATCAATTGATTTATTTGTTATTGATGGTGTTGCATATAGTCATAAATTATATTTTAACTTGGTCTAGTGTGTAGATTTTGGCAAGGTAAAAGACACTTTTCATGAAAGAAGGCTACAGGCTAGTGAAAAGTATTATCCTTTTAGTTACTAGTTGAGTAGCTGTAATTTTATACTATGTAATACTTGTAGAAAGTGGTGTGCTATACCAGTTTACTAGACCATGGTGATATTCCTTATGGTAATTAATTGACTGCTTTCAGTGGGTTACAAGCATGCATGAGTTATGAAGAAGCACCAGTGATTACATTCTTTTAAGAATAACCATTGATATTTTGAAAATGAAATTGTCATCAACTGATTTTCTATGTAAAATAAATCATGTAAATGCAAGTCATTCCTCTTTTAATTAACTGATATGAATGCTAGATGCAAGTTCATAATTAATGTGTTCATAATTAATGTATTTATGGCCATTAGGAGTTTTAAGGAGGCATATTTGAAAGCTGCCAGAGGTTTGCCACATACTATATCAGGCTATCTGAAAATGTTTGCCAGAGGTTCTCCGCAAACTGTATATATTGCTATCAGAAGTTTACCAAAGGTCAACCGCAAAACTTCACCAGAGGTTCACCATAAACCATTATAACAATCTCAAGTTTGGGGCAAGTTTACTGCAAACTTCATCTGCATGGTAAAAAGTCGCCGTAAGGTTGCTGCAAACAATCTGCTTGCAGTGTTTCGCCAGAAGCCTTATTTTTTGGTAAGGTATAACATAACAACCTTGTGGCAAACCTACAGTAAACTAGCGGCTAACTATTTTGTTCACCAAAAGCTTAAACATTAGTTCGCAGCCATTCACCGGTAGCAGTGAACTTGTGGCGAACAAACATGAAGTTTACTGCAAATATACCAGAAATCTCTCTTTACCATATTTATATATCACAGGGGATCCAAATACTTCCTGGTAGTGGTGAACTTGTGGCAAATGAAATTACAGTTCGCTGCAAGTATACAAAAGATCTTAGATTTTATTATATACTGCCTCGTAATAACGGTGATCTTGTCATTTTTGTATTAACTGAATTCAAGATTAATCCATAGCAAGTTTTAAAATCTTACAAAGGAATTATTCTTTTTGTTGATGCACATTTGTATTCTAAAATTGATATTATACTTAAAGCATTAACAGTTCTGTAGAGAGTGCAGCAGCTATAAGCTATAATAACAGTAAACATGCATGCAGATTAAATTTTATACAATTTTAGCCATAGTTTATTTACAATACAAAAATTCAAAAGAAACAGGACAACATCGGAATGATAAGTATATCAATGGGAATACACACACACACACACACACATATATATATATATATATATATATATATATATATATATTCTTTCAGATTTGGTACTTGACAGAGAAAATAATTTTCAGATTTATCATCAAAATTAATATTCACTACTGTAGAACTGACATTATTTTTGATAATTAGTCATTATTTTAGCAACACAAACAGTATTTGATATCTTGGTAACTTTGACATGGTTAGCCTTCACTGACAGGGAGTTAAGATTCACTATTGAAGACTTCGTTTCTTCAAATTTGTTTAGGACTGCAACCAAGGTTGAGTCACAACCACATATATATTTACCAAGCGTTGACATGTTTTGGCATCTATGCAATGCAAAATGGATCCATAGCAGAACACTTTGCTTTCAGATTCACAATACTTCACAGGATAGGTGTTCCTTACACTGACTGTTATATGCTTCCAAGTGAATTGTGAATCCATGAAGACAAATTCTCTTATAGCCGAAACATTATGTTTGAATTGCACTGTTGAAATAAGTTTCACATCCGATATATATCATCTGTAGTGAGAAATGCATATTTATGTTGCTTTCTTTGTGAAAAATTGCTTAAACGTGTACATGCTTATCAGTCCTAGATGAGGATTCAAACAGTGGGGACTTATTATTGTTAATAAGTCACTTAGCTGGGCACCACTGATGCTATGGCATATAGAATAAAGTATAATCGGTACCATGCTTGTACATGTATAGACTGTCATATGGTGACCATATGGTAAAGAGTTTGAATTCCTGTCAAAACCATCAGTTTGGTATTTTTTTTTTCAGAATCTGTGTCTTCATCTGATTCATTCAAGTTAGAATCATCATCAGCTACCATTTCTGGTAAGTCCATTAGCTCATGCCATTTTTCATTGGAAAATAGATCACTGTCATCATCTTCACTGTAAAAGATTGCCTCTTCGATTAATCGTTTTACCGTCTCAATATTCTCAAGTTCTTTCATACGTTCTTGAATAGTATAGGGTTATTGAACTTATATTGGTGAATATTGGCACGAGTTGGCTGTGGAAATGCACGAGCTTGCGAGTGCATTTTGACAGCCAACGAGTGCCAATATTCACCTATATAAGTTCAATAACCCTTTTATTATATAGCTAACGTATTTAGTTGTTAAATCATATCCCTTTTCAGTCAAACTACTCCAAAATAGACGATAATTCAGCAATATTGGCAGTGTGCAATAACAGCATGCATTTCTTAACTGTTCAATATTTAACCCGTCATTATGTATGAAGCAAACTGATTTTGTAAATGGGGACATCATAATTTATGTACAGTAAAACATTTTGCTTAAGTAAATATCAAATACCTCTACCGCCTCTGTCAGATTTGGAGGATCGTAGTCTACCACTTGGCTTGTTTACGTCGTTACGGTAACGTCAATATTGAACGCTCGTACTCGGAATGTTTCGGGCGCATACGATTTACGCAATGCAAAGTTAGTGTTCAATAAATTCTCAGGATATTGAACGCTAACATTCTCTACATTTTACGCAAATTTTATATTAGACTATTTATTAGCTATATAATACAATAATTTATTGAATCGCCATCATCTGATGTAACTTGTGACTGGGCTTCTCAAACTTCTGGTACATCAGCTGACAGCTGGACACTTTGCTTTCTTTGGTGGATTTTTCTTTACAGAGTACGATCCAGGCCCAGCTCTTCCAAGTTTGTTTACTCTTTTTTTCTAAATGCTTGTCACTACTGCCATCGTCTACAAAAATGATTAAATATATGAAATCAATCTATATATATATATATATATATATATATATATATATATATATATATAATTTAATTATATATAAATATATTTAGTCAGACTCTTTATATCAGCTAATTACCCCCACCCCCACCCCAATGGTTTGCCTTCATCATTAAATGCATCGCAAGGAACCGTCTATTTTAAATGTTTATAAAATATGTTCTCGAATGCCTCGCAGTCACAAACTACTAGCTAAACTTATTAGCAACTGTCTCATGATTCCAAAATGAAAACGAAAGTAAACACGGGGCGAAGAATTATAAAAGTTGTAAACCGAGTACTTTGAATACTTAAGTTAGATTGATAATAACACCATTTTATAAAACTATTTATTTGAAATAACAAAATCCTTTTGTAAAGTAAAAGAAATTGATACAAAAAAATGCGTATCAGCATGCTAAACTAATTTCGTTTTTTTTAAAATAGTACCTGGAAACTTTCGATTTCTTCCGTCTCGATCACCCATACGCTTATTTTTGTCAGATGTACGTACGAACGAGTCGATACATCTTAATGATAAAGACTCTTTAAATTGACGCGCGCTACCATTTCGAAGTAGAGAAAACCTCAAGAGAAAGCTAACATGTCGAGAAGAAGAGTTATACTCCCAGGGAAATTTGCCGACGAAAACAGTAAGTTCATCATAGATAAGAACATGCATTGGTTGCATTTGTTAATGTAAAAATACATTTTAAATTTAGCATAACCATCGTGTTATTGGGCATTCACTTTACATGATACAACGTACTCTGCTTTATACAAAACCATAGGCCTATGTATTTTTATTCTGTATATATCTGTGTGTATACGTCTGATAAGTTCAAAACTATTGAAATGAATACAATTCTCGACAGACAAAGAACTCAGCCCCCTGCTATAGGCCTAGTAAAATCAAATCAATTAGAGGAGACAGGGGGAACGTGAGAGGAGAAAATGCAAGCACCTTAGACAGATGGTGTCATGTATCTTATGGAGATATTGAATTTGAAAGTGGTATGTTGATTATGATAATTATAATAATTGTGTTTGTGCCAATAAATATCTAGACCTATTTATATTTGTATTATAATATTCACAGATATAAATGTATTCAATAAAATGGCATTTATGCTGTTATGCAAATTAATTAAAATATTGACAATAATAATTTAATTGGTATATACGTGTGGTAATTAATTTGGTTAGCACATCGGGGCTCTATACTAAGGCACAACAGGCACACTCAGACTAGTAAAAACTTGGTGCGGTCTAGTTTATTTTGAATCATGGTAGCCCATGTCGGTGTATTTATACAACACATTTAACAATAAAACCAAAGTATATCCTACTGAATTTGAAATTTCTATAATAACATTAATGTTGACATTAACTTTAATTTACAGTACTCATCGCGTTTCGATCAATATCTTGATGTTATACCCAGAGTTATCCTTCCTATCGTGCTCTCTAATGTACTATGCCCTCTGGAAACATACTTTACCACAACAATGAAGACACAACCCCACTGTTTAAAATAAGTTATGAATGTCTTGTATGAACCAAGGGTTCCAGAAAAAACTTACAATGATTTTGTTGCAGATACCACTTGGTCATGCTTTGAAAGATGAAATCAGAATGAAACATATTTTAAGAAATTAACACTATTCTTGTAATTTGAATTATGTTTATTCAAATTTGATTTATCATTGTAATTCTTTTTCTTACAGCATTCGCCATTACAACATTGGGGATGGACAACACAGACATTCATGATTGTGAAAGCCATAAACACAAAACCCGGAACCATGCACCGTGTTGTTAAAGAAAATAGACTATCTAAGTAGACGTCCAGTGCATTATTTCATTTAATTCAAAATTCAGCATTGTGTAATTGTTTTCGTGGATGACATTTATTAGTACCAAATTTTATTCACTAGGAAGAAATTTGCGTGAAGTTTGTGAGAACCTCATTATCGTGAATTATTTCGTTTCGCGAAATAGTACTTTAATGAAATCTTGCATTTGTTTAAGATGAAAATATATAATCTTGGACATGAAAATTAATTGCCACAAACCAGTTTATTACTGGTAAATTGTTGAATACAGTTGTCCCGAGTAAAAGTTAATTTTGACGTATAGCTAGACGGAGCGAGATCACAAACAAACATTTTCTCTCAGATAATTAGGATAGAAGGAATGTTTACCAACCAGCTCAGCCAGTCCGAATCTGTTGGCCACATCCATTGGACCGGGCGATGCAGTCCTCAGTGTTGTCATGTTGCATTACATTCTCTTTCCTGCTACTTCTCATTAGAGAATACTAATTAAGCTGGATGTTCAGAATAAATTGCAGACAGCCGCTATCTCTAATGTCTAGTGATTTGCAACCATTTTTATGAGCTTGATTTTGGTCTTTTTCGTCATACTCTGATATTAGTTTGGATACAAAAGAGGTGATTCAGTTTTTGGGGGGCAACTGCACTTCTATGAAAACATGTTGTTAAGATTTTAATGGTCAATTCAATGCTGTTAAATGTTTTGTAAATTTTAGAACGATGAGAAAATAAAACGGACTTGCTTTATTTAGTAAAACACGGAGTAAGACGTGTAGATTCAAAGAAATTATCTCTTGTGATTAAAAAAATGTAATACTGACAATTGGAAGTTCAGTTTTTTCACCATTTTAAAACGGACATAGACAGTTCGTTTTTCTTCAAACAATGAAGATCTGCTAACTCTTAAACAGCTCTCGTACACCTGTATGACTGAAAAATGATGGTTTGTCATTTTGTAGATTGCATGTTCGGAGACCGGGTTCTAAACTGCCGGGTCAGTGAGTGCGCTACCTACACCGCCGCAGGTATCCTCAAGGACTGTTGTGAGACATGTAAAACCTATACCGTGTCTACACCAGCTCCCAATTCTAACAGCACTGCGCTACCTAGTAAGTTTATTGTATCCAATCAAATTTTACGTGTAAGTCCAATCATAAAGATCGCTGTGTAAAGTAGATATATACATTGTTTGAAGAAAACGAACTGTCTATGTCCGTTTTTAAAATGGTGAAAAAACTGAACTTCCGATTGTCAGTATTACATTTTTTTAATCACAAGACATAATTTCTTTAAATCTACACGTCTTACTCCGTGGTTAAGTAGAATCATCAGTTTATCTAGTGTATCTGCGGTTAACGATTATTCCGCGTGTTTCAGGTTGGGTTATACCGGCGGCTGCGGGTACTGGTGGAGGCCTGTTGGTCTTCATCATAATTGTTGTTGCTTGTTGCTGTTGTCGGAAAAGTCCCAGTGAAGAGGATGCATTGACATATCAGCCTCAAATGGTACACAGAGATAAAAACTACTCATGGTGCTGAATGATATCAAGTAAAAAAGAACTGTCGCCTGTTATGTATACTAACTGGACGTTTTTCTGTAGAGGAACACTGTTCCAAGGCAGCAAAGCAGACTTAACCAACCAAATTCCCGCTACAAAAGTGAAATTCGACAGCCAAATTGGATGAAATACATGGTCCATATCAGTGCTGGGTAGGTATTATCAGGATGGGACGGACTATGTGGTTCCTATCAGTCCTGGGTAGGTTATCAGGGTGGGACGGACTATGTGGTTCGTATCATTCCTGGGTAGGTATTATCAGGGTGGGACAGGATATATGGTCCCTATCAGTGCTGGGTAAGTATTATCAGGGTGGGACGGAATATATGGGCCCTATCAGTCCTGGGTAGGTTATCAGGGTGGGACAGAATATGTGGCTCCTATCAGTGCTGGGTAGGTATTAACAGTGTGGGAGGGAATACATGGTCCCTATCAGTGCTAGATAGGTAGTCTCAGGGTGGGATGGAATAGTTGAGTCCTATCAGTGCTGGTAAGTTATCAGGATGGGACAGAATATGTGGTTCTTATCAGTGCTGGGTAGGTATTCTCAAGGTGGGATGGACTATATGGTTCCTATCAGTGCTGGGTAGGTATTCTCAGGGTGGCTTCATCCATGCTGTTGCATTTTGTTTTCTCACAAACATTGAAAGTTATATGGGGAATATGAATTTACAAAGATACCTTTTCTCACATAATCACTAGTGTGAGGCCAATATTACTTATGTGAGACAGCCATGCAAGGTTTGTCCGTCCTACACTGTTAAAACACCATTGATTATGTCACAATATATTGTCTTTGATTTATATTACTTATTGAAAAAAAATGCATTGATTTCTCCAAAGTTTGATTTGATATTAATAGCTTTTTGTGGAACAGCTATGAGTTTTGTATTTTACACAAATGTATAAACCATTTTGGGTATACTCTTTCTGACTGTCTAAATTGTTTTTGCATTTAATTTAAATGAGGTATTTGATCATTTGATCTCAAAGCTCCTAAACTGTGGAAAACAATAATCATTCATTATTTCATTTGTGGGATTGGGAAATTTCACCTCTGGGACAAAATTTGCTGTGTAATTTCCCAGATATCATATAAAAAAGTATTACCAAAAGTGAATGGCATTATTTATCGGAATTTAATGAAAGACAACATATCAGCATAATGTATAGAAAGGAACAGACACAAATAACTGGAATTGAGGTAGAAGGCACACACTTGATCATCGAATGTTGACTGGTTTCATTGACAATATGTATGTATAATGTATAAAAAGGAACATTAGACACACAAATTGGGATTAAAGCAGTAGAAGACACTTTCTCTACTGAGAGAGAAGACATTGCTTGATTATCGAATGTTGATTGGTTACAGGGACAATACACACATGTACGAGCGCCCACTCCCAATTAGGCCTATTCAGCAGCAGATGTCAGGGCCAAGTCGTCAGATGTCTACAAAATTCAATGTCTACATGAAGTTGGAGCACGATCCCAACTTCCCCGTCAATGTCAGCTCAAGATATGTTGTCTCAAGTACGCACCTAATACTCCGATTCCTTCAACATTTTTACAATAACCTCAAATTGTTAACTGTCAAGGATTCCTGAATCGTAGATAAACTTAACAAACTCCACGGACTCTCATTGTTGTGTGTTTCTGAAGTACTTGCTTTGATGTATATCTTCATTTTATATTGCAGGTAATCAACAATATACCAATGCTGGATATTCCAAATAGTAAATTTTAAGAAGAATTTCCAAACTCCCAGTGCTGGATTTTCCAAATAGTAAATTCTAACAAAAATGTCCAACCTGCCATTGCTGGATATTCTAAATAGTAAATTCTAACAAACATTTCCAACCAGAACGTTGTTGATCTTCACTTGTTTCATTATAACCAAACATTTTCAACACGTGTAGACCCCTTCATATTAACTGTTACTCGTTTATTTTAACTATTAAGTTATTTGTTTATTTACATGCCTTACCTGTGATTGTGATCAATCAAATGGTTTACTGAATAGACCAAAACTCAAACAAGTGAGTATTTTACCGGATTTGTACAATATATTATATAGCTTTTACATTTTTCTATGGTACTACAATATTGATGTCATATGATTATAACTACATTGCCTTCGATATCTTTACAAATTATGATAGGCATTTTCTCACGAACACACTGCAGTTGTTAACATTAGGCGTATGAATCTCAATAAATGTAATTCGTCTATTTTATGACTGGGAACAAAAAATAAAAGTTGAATGTAAAATACAGATTATGAACTGCGCTAATGCGCTTCATAAAGTGTACTGTTGTGAGGCATCACAATTCAGTTCCTCATATACGAGTATTTTCAAAAATGAAATTAATTTCGTAAGTATCCCACATGTACATGAATTAGCATCATTATTTCTATTTGATATACAACTGTTACCTATACTAGGATTTTTATCCAGTGTATTAATTTTTCTTTTGTATACATGACCCAGCATAAACAATTGTGTTCACTTGTTAACAAACTGTATCTGTGCTCAATGCCAATAAAATCAAAAGAAAACAGAAATAATGCGATGTTCTTTCATTTGTTGTTTACAGTGATAAATCACAATAACGAAAAGACGAGTTCCATGAAACACATTTAACTTTATTGTGACAATCAAAGGCTTATATGCTTATAGCATTTCACAGTGCAGACAAGAATCAAGCAGTCACTGTTACTGTACCAGGATCGTATTACAACATGACATTATATCTTGTTTGTAGTCAGATATACTACCGAAAGAAAGCAAATTGTAAAGAAAAATTGTTATGATTCTTTAAACCACAAAATATAACAAATCTGTACATGTAAAACTATTTTGATATATTGCAATGCTGAAAGTCCTGAATACTTGAAGTAAACTACATGTACAATAAATTGTTAGAACTTATATACACCAATACAAAGTTAACAAACATATAACGTTTATTCACATTTCACAATAACAGCATTGACAAATATGACTGGATCACAGAAAGCAGAGTTAGGGCCCCAAGTGTCAAGCAAAAAATGCTTCAGATGAGAGATCTTCATACATAGTTCTTGTGGAGTACTGGTGAACCAATTAAGCCAGCTTGACGAATATCGAATCTTGGCCAAATGAGCATGATTTTTTTCACTAAGCTTTGCTCAGGGCTATCAGCGTAAAGTTAAGCTCCTCCGGATCTCTCGTCAAAAACTCTTTAACAACTTTTGCAGCATCCTTAAAAACAAATAGCTATATTACTTTTTTTCCCGAATATTGTGTTATAACAATACAGTAAAACACAGTTCCAGGGTTAGCAAAAAAAAAAAAAAAAAAAAAAAAAACCAAACAAAAAAAACAAGAAGCCCATGGGCCACTTCGCTCAACGGAGTCACCTTGGCTCATATTTAAAGATGTTTCCTATATATTCGCATTTAAAACGTTGATTCCTATTACGGCCCCAACCTATTTCTTGGGGCCATTATTTTTTTATTTCTATGTAAAACTTTGATCCCCTATTGTCGTCTCATCTTACCCCCAGGGGCCATGATTTTCATAAACTTGAATCTGCACTATGTTATGAAACTTTCATGTGAATCTTAACTTCCCTGGCCCAGTAGTTGTTGAGAAGATTTTTAAAGATTTTTAAAGATTTTCCATATATATTTGTATGTAAAACTTAAATCCCCTATTGTGGCCCCATCCTATCCTCGGTGGCCATGATTTCCAAAAACTTCAATCTGCACTATGTTAGGAAGCTTTCATGTAAATTTCCACTTTTTTGGCCCTGTATTTTTTAATAAGATTTTTAAAGATGTTCCCTTTATACTTGTATGTGAAACTTTGATTCCTATCGTGGCCCCACCATACCCCTGGGGGCCATGATTTTAACAAACTTGAATTTTCACTATGTCAGGAACCTTTTATGTAAAGCTTTTCTGGCTCAGTGGTTCTTGAGAAAAAGATTTTAAAAGACTTTCCCTGTATATTTGTATGCAAAACTTTCATCCCCCTTGTGACCCCATCCTACCCTCAGTTGCCATGAGATTAACAAACTTCAATTTGCACTAAGTCAGAAAGCTTTCATGTAAATTCAAGCTTTTCTGGATCAGTGGTTCTTGAGAAGAAGATTTTTAAAGATTTTCCCTACATGTATATATTTGTATGTAAAACTTTAATCCCCTATTGTGGCCCCCATCCAACCCTGGGGGCCATAATTTGAACAAACTTGAATCTGCACTATGTCTGGAAGTTTTCAAGTAAATTTCAGCTTTTCTGGCCCAGTGGTTCTTGAGAAGATTTTTACCCTATTTTTGTACTTTTGCAAGGGACATGGACCTTCATTTGAACAAACTAGAAAGCCCTTCACTCAAGGTTGCTTTTGGCCATTTTTTGTTGAAATTAACCTAGTGGTTCTGGAGAAGTCGAAAATGTAAACAGTTTAGACAGGCAAACAGACAACGGACAACAGGCGATCAGAAACGCTCACTTGAGTTTTCAGCTCTTTGTTATATCCAATGAAATTTCATTTTCTTCTCATAGGAAAATATATATCACTTCGCAATAAGCACGAATTCTTAATGTGTGTTCATTATAAGCATGTTTTACTGTACCAGGTAAACAGCTTGTTATGTTCATACTGCTAAAATCCTGTTTGTGTGTCACATACTTACACAGGAGTCCTCATTATTAACTTTTTCTCTAATTTTGAATAAAACATGCTTAAATTGTGCATTTAAACATATCCAGACATTTAGATTAATTATATATTGTTTAAAGTCCCTCTCGAGAATGTTTCACTTATACGGAGACATAACCATTGCTAGTGAAGAGCTGCAAAATTTAGTCCTATGCTCGGCACTTACGACCTTTCAGCAGGGAAGGATCTTTATCAAGTCAAACCTGCTGTGACATGGAACCTCAGTTTTTGTGGTCTCATCTGAATGGCAACCCCGTTTAGTCGCCTTTTACAAGCAAGGGGTATTAAGAAAGTGTTCTAACCCGGATAGAAAAAAAGATGATTTTGTAATATTTATGAATAACATTTGTGAGGATATAATGGAACACAGGTGTTTGTCATTATTTGGTCCCATTTCGAAAGTATCTCCACTAAATTTTGAACCCTGTACAGTACCTAGTGTATACTTACACAGTGACACAAAATACCTGGTCCTCTTTTTTTGATAATATAAAGTGCATGCACTACACTAATCCTTTCCTTTACCCAGATTACCTCTAACAACCAGACATTTTTTCTAACAACCAGTCATATTACCTATATTACAACCAATCAGATTACCTCTAACAACCAATCAGATTACCTCTATTACAGTCAATCAGATTACCAATGAAAATAAAAACCAATTAACCAAGTGGATATGAATATGATTATGCAGTCTATGGTAATATTGTATATATATATATATATATATATATATATATATATATATATATATATAGTTTGTAAATAAAGAATTCGGTATTTAATACAGTAAATACATCCACACCCAAAGTCAATAAAAGCGTGCAATCGATGTCGCCGGCACTTTATTAGAAAATAAGCTATACCAAATCATATATTTTGTGTGTTATACATTCATGGACCCATAGCCTCCCTAGGCATGGTCTACTTTTTATTTCCCCTTTACTTATAAACTTGGTAGGAAGCGTAGATACCCTAATTTTGTAACGTACGTGACTGTCGCCGACTCAATTTTTAAAATTGAACAAGCAAATATAAAAATCTGAGAGCGTGTTTTTAAATTTTCTTTGCGTTAATATCATTTGTATTTCCTAAATTTTCATTCAATAAAAGTTTAACAACTTTTGCGTATGATTTTAAGTAGTGGTGTATATATTACTCCATGTCGCCAGATTATATTATGTGATCATAGGGTCAATTAAACACCCAATGTATGGACAAAGATTTCGTATTATCTTTATGTTTTTGATCTATTTTGGCTCTAAAATATTCAAAAACTGTGTGAAAATATTCATCAAGCGATATTTGGATGTGACATTGAGAAGAAGTCATCATATTCTCAAAATTTTGAATTCTGATTTTAGAAATGTAACATACGATACACTATTTTTTTTTTATGAAAACGTATTTGCAGAGCAAATGTTACCCCTTTTATGAAAATCTCGTAGTGTACAGAGAATGAAAATATAAACATTTCTTTTGCAGAAGTCATTGGTTGGTCTGAAATTTGACAAACGTGTCAAGATGTAACATTCGTGATGTAACATTCGTTACCGAAAAATTAATTAAAGGGAATGATAGAACAATTTCCAGCGTATTTTTGCTCTCTCTCTGCATGATGTGGTATACGACATGAACGTCTACTATGAACATTTGAGTTTGAAAGTCAATACGTGTTAAACTTTGAGAATTAGGATTAATTTTCTCTTACGGTAAGTACTGTTACAACAACTGCAATGTTTGATATACAATATTGATTAAGCAGATGAAATGTTTTGGTCTGAATTTGTTCTTCTGATATCAAAGAATGTATATCGTATTCCAAATATCTCGAAATTCTTCTGGTGTAAGAATTACATTGAGTAGAATGTTGGTAACATACGTTACTCAAAGTAACGTATGTTACTTAATGAAATGCTTGATTCGACATCAAATATTGAACTACATATTGACAAAATATCATCATTAATGATATGTTTGTTGAATATCAACTATGTTATGAAGAAACAAATGTGTTATTGTTCCCGTATTCACTAGCATATATACAGATATCCTCTGCAAGAAATACAGGCCATGTTTTCCTCTGCTCCTGTCCTATTTATGATACATGCAACTATGCAACTCTACATTTATCAATTTGCTAGAATTCAGCATCTTTTCATAATATATTTTAGAAATGAAGGGACTAATCTCTGATGATTGTTCTATGCAATCTTATAGAGAAATCATTCAAAAATATTTTATCTGAGTGTAACATATGTTACCACAAATTCCGTTACGTAATATTATTCTACTTGTTTTTAATTTTTTATTTATTTTTGTCAGAAATGGCGCTTGTGAGAGTAGAAGTACAGAATAACTACCATGAAAAAAAATGTATTAAAACGTAAGAACAACCATGAAAAAATGTTTTAGAAATAATATTATATGCTCCCCTTGTGGCAATACTGAAAAGGTAGAATGTCTGTATAGACAGTGAAAATAAAGGTTTAACTACCGGTCATTGCACGCTTTTATTGACTACCATAATGATACATGTAAGTTTTGTCTCTCAAAATACTTATAAGCACCTGGTCATTTGAGTAATTTTGTATGACCTTTGACCTTGTGACTTGGAATCCAATGGGGGTCATCTATTTATAAGGGGCACCAGTGTTTCAAGTTTGATGTCTATCAAGGAAAGATTTCTCAACGGACAATAGCGTATGTCCAGAGTAGTTTAACCGTTGTCCTTTTGACCTCAAAATTAATAGGGGACATCGTTAAATATTCATTCATAACACCGCGTGGTGGATTATACTGACAGTTTCTATGGAAAGGTATTCCAAAATAAGCAACAAAAACATAAGATTCGGTATACATTTAATTAAAATGTTGGGAAATTAAACATTTTCTTTATATTATTATTTTAAACAGATTGTTAGAAATGGGTACATATGATTCTTTCCATTTTTTGAATAGAAATGATGTGTTTATAGTAATGAAAGGAAAAATAAGAAACATACGTTACTTTCATTGTTTATTATAACAAAGAGCAATCCAGGTTTCAAAACGTGTCTGTTATTTCTATAAGAATCATGAGCATTTAAATAGCGAAACATTAATCTATCACTTTTGTTGTAATCGCACATTTATTGCAAATTAACAAATTCAGAAGAAAAGACACATTTGGTAAAAAGTTTTGCTTGTCTACGTTATATTTCTATTAAAATTGGTATTTCCATTGAATTAAGTGATGTCGTTATGATTTTGCAACATCAATCGTAAAGAATAACTGATGGTGGCATCGTTTTGGCACAATATTTTCATGGATGTACTGTTGTGTAAGTGTTGAAACATACGTTACATAATTATAGCGCTACTTCATTTACATACAAAAAAGCTATCGTTCTATATCTATTGCTAGTCTTTTGTTTTCATGTTTCATACATATTGAACTGTTCGAGAATATTTGTTAATCAATTTTATTTTTTGCCATTTCAAAGATATTGAAAGTGATATCTAGTCGTTTATTTTGCGCTCTTAAAATCTTATTGCTGACTTTTACAGCAGATAATTTCTTGTTGTGTTGATTAAATATTTTCTTTGAAAACCTGTATTTATTGTCTTTCGCAAATTAGAAAAATATATGCTCAGTCAATTCCAATACAAATTATGGAATAATACATGGGAAATTAATGTTTATCTTAAATATTATCATGTCAAGGACTCAGTAACGAAGGTTACATGTGAGAAAAATCTCGAAAAATATACCATACTTTGACCTACTGTAAAAAAAATCTGTTATACTTAACTTGAAACAATTTGAGGTGAGTGTTCAACAGATATTTACCATTAATAAACGCATGTTACCATATATATTTTGAATGGTCGATAAACTATGATTTTGAAACCCTCAATTGCACGCTTTTATTGACTTTGGGTGTCCAATAATAAAAGTCAAGAAACACAAAACTCGAATAACATTTCACTGTTAGCGCTTTCGGCTTTAATGCCTCTTCAGACAGTTATAAAATGAAACAATATTGCTAAGTAACGTCAACATATCACGACGTAAGTAATTGTCCTTTGTGACGTCATAATAAATTACACTGGTAGCGGTATAATACACACAATATTAGACAAAACTTGGAAATCAATTACAGATTTCAGTTCAATGTAGTTTCAATTTTACTCAGTTATTTTCTATTAAGTTTGGGATTAAACAATTTTATAAAATATTCATCCTTTGTAACTCAGGAAATTTCGCAGTCATTATACATTTTATAAAATGGAAATATGTTGAAATCTCCATGACCACGAAGGCATATTTACAGAGATGCACTAAGGAAGTTTGCTTTGGAAACTCCTTGTGATAAGAAAAAATTAAATACTGTTCTTAATGAATCACAGAAACTTGCAATGTAGGTCAGATGCAGCATGCAAAGCACGCATTCAAATGATCATCGATATGTAGATGCGCCTCAGGAGTAAGTTTAGTTTGTGTTCCGCTTTTGACAAGCTGAAAACAGACCAAAACGTAGTCCTTAACAGGTGTTAAAGATCTGAAAAACATCTTTAGATGCATCGTCCAAGTTTGGTTTGTATATCTCCAAAGATAAGCTGGACACAGAGGAGAACACTTTCTTTGAACCGGTGTTACTTATTTGTAAACGGTAGGTCAAATGCGGCATTCGAAGCATACATCATACAAAGCAGCCTTAGATACACCATACATTTCATTTTGGTTTCAATACTTATTGATATATGTCAAGAACTGCCCTAAATGTTGTCCTAAACCGAAGTCACTGCCGTGTTATATGTAGGCAAGATGCAGCAATCAATGTATGCATTGGTCAAGGCATATATTAATAAACTATGATTTATGCAAGTTTGATTTGAATACTGCTTGTGAAAAGCCTGGATCAGACCAAAACACTGTCCTTAACCAGACGTTAATTCCAGTATGCTTGGGAGGCGGGGGGGGGGGGGGTAATAGATACAACAGTATGTAAACATACATGTATAAAATAAACAGCAATTACATAGTGGGTAGGAACACACAAACCACACCACGTCAATATATACATGTTTCCCCCTTTTTTTCCCTGGAATTTTCTACAAAGTAACCATCATTACATTAAAATTGTTCAATCAATCTACATGTAACATTAGAATATTATCTAAAGTAGTCAAAGAAAATTAATTGAATTGCATGATTTTTTTCCTTTCAAATAAAAAAAATCTTTAAAAAAAATAGAGACAGTAGAATTCAGAATTTTATGGCAAACAAGAAAAATACAATTTCAAAAAGTTAATGACCCTGATACTATCAATACAATTCATCAAACAGATTCTGCATGTCCAATTGACTCGTGTCAGGTGCAGGACAAACCCTCAAGTCATGAGCCACTATAGTGTCAATAGGATTATTAAATTTCTGTTACACAGAAATGGCCCAGCCACAGTTTATCACCCCACCCCTCCTTCATCAAATGAAAATGATCTCAAGTAGTGATGCAACATTAGGTTTAAAGTAACCTTTGCGTCTAGTTAGATTCTTTTCTATGTTATAGTTATGGCCCACACAAAAATTTGATACATTTTTCTCCTTGTGACCTTGTCTAAATAAAACCTGATAAAGGTTACAACACACAATATTTTCTCCTGGTGACTGTGTGTAAGTAATACCAGGTCAAGGTCATGATAAATCCATGGTCAAGTTCATCTCTGTGTCATATAAGCAGCAGCCAATGTTTTTTTTTCTCCAAAGCTATGACCATGACATGGCAATCCCACCTCTAGAAACGCAGATAAACAGACAGACAAGGGAATTCCTATCTACCAGGCTAACTTTATTTGCAGGGGAAAATAACACTAATAAGGTAACACTTTATCAGTTAAAGATTATATGTTATTTCTCAAAGTTAGGAAAATGTTTTATGCATCATTTCATATACATAATCAATAGATGTGAACTTTCTTGATATCGATAAAACACTACATCATGGTTATTAATGTTTTTGCTTTTTTAAATAATAAAATAACACATTAGAATAGATTTGCTGAAAATTAATATGTCATTGAAAAAAAAACACCTTAGGTGTTAAATTTGAATTCTTTCTTCTTCATTTTATCATATAGTTTAATTTGATTCATGGTATAATTATAACGAATTCTCTAATAAGGCTATAGCTCTACTGGTGTGAACTTGTAAAATTCAATTGAAATTAGGTCAAACCTGTGGAATTTTTGTAGCATTGTGAAAGAATTTTATAGATTCTTCTTCTTCTAGTAACCATGGCAACACCATTTAATGTAATCAAAAACTAATAAATAGAATTATGGATTTTGATGTAATTTACTTGTGTACAAAATTTTATCTAAATCACACCAAAACTGTCGTCGGAGTAGTTTTTGGAAAGAATTTCTGATTATTCGTTTTTTGTAAGCATGACAACATCATTCATTGAAATTAAGAACCAATGTACAGAATTGTGCATCTTGATGTAGTATACCCATGCACCGAGTTTTATTGAAATCAAACAAACTGTTTAGGAGTTGTAGCATTTTAAAAATTGTTCACATACAGAGAGACAGATGGACGGAAAAAGGACATTTTACCAAAACATAAGCTCTTCTGGTCTAGTAGAGCTAAAAACCGGAGGTACCAATCACCTTGTGCTTGCCTGCATCAAGTGTTTGATTATAACCCCCCCCCCCCCGAAGGGCAGATATAATAACCTTTTTAATAAACTACCCATTAGATATGTAACATGACTGTCTTCTTAAACTATAAGTATTTCTAAAATGCATTTGTAATATACTTGTAAAATATATGCAATAGATGCAATAATCATAGCAGTTAAAAAAAATATATCTTTACACTACTGCAATTCAAACTACACCCTAGGGACAAAACATGCAGATACAATGTACTTATCATAGGGTGTGTACTCACATAATATTTCAATCATGTTCACTTAACATTAAACAAAAATAGCAACAAACAAGAGGTACTGTGAGTAATGCTCACTAAGAATACCCCCGCTTACCCCAATCTCCCAAAGGGTGTTGGTAATAGGTATAAACTACCTCTTTTCTGAGTGTAAAAAAACAAATGACATGACAAACCGAACCATATTGCTACTTCGATGTCCAGTGCGCATGACCTTGACCCTTTGACCCCAAAATCAATAGGGAACATCTTCATCCCATTGGTAGTCCATATGTATGATATGGTGACAATAGGTGGAAAGGATTATGTTTTCGAGCCAAGAAACCATTGTGTCTACAGACGGACAGACGGACGGACAGACAGACGGACAACCCGATTCCAGTATACCCCCACAACTTGTTGAGGGGGGTATAATAAAGTATTGTATCAGAAATTATAACATCTTAATGCTGACATTATGATTTTAAAATGACTAAAAACCCCAACCATGAGGTCACACTTCAGGGACAAATGATGCAGACAGGAAGCAGTGAGTGTATACAGGTATAATGCATATAAACATTCAATCTTCAATCTAAAACATGAAGCATTCTCTTGTTTATCTACCTCTAAGTTAACTCAGGTGATCAAAAAATAAGTCCAACGTATTTTTTTCAGGAGTTACTGTTCTAGTTTCAAGATGTTAACACAGCATCATGTTTGACTGCATGACAAAAGTCTTAACTTTGTTAGCTCATTTACGTCTTAGCATATTTGCACTTTACTCTTTATCTGATGAATATTTCTATCAGCAAGAAATTTGTATTTGGTTTTTTACTTTCAATGCTTCTGCATTTCTTGGTATGATTTTATCTTTAAAGTTCTTATTAAATTCAAATCTAAGGACATTCTCCTCATCCACTGTCCATCTTTTTCTCTTTGATGGAAATGTGGTGCTTAATGGTTCTTCCGACGATTCTTCATCAGTTGGGACATAATCCTTGTCTTCTTCACAAGAATCTGTAAATCAAATATAAATGGAGTTCAGTGAATAAAATGCTACATTTGTAAGTTACAGCTTCAAAAATATGTGCACAAGCACTATGTGAGGAAAATTATTTATAACCTCTTAGAATACTTTTATTTAAAAGCATGTGAAATGGGATAAATTGAAAGTTCTAATTGCCTTGAAACTTCCCTCACATAAAGTTTATCCCCTTGGATAAATTTCTCAATTTAATCAGAAACAATTTCATTCATACCTTGATCTATTTCTGTATTCAAAGCAACCTTCCTTTTCCTGTTTACATGTTGGTTTCTTTAAAAAAAAGAAACATTTTCAAAGGAGATATTCCTTTCATATATAATACAATACATATTTGCACTACACAAACCTTTCTTTCACTGAAGAGGATTTCAATATTGATATATCAATAAACAAAAGTAGCATATTCATCATGATGTTGACACTGTCGACTGTTTTCTTTGTCAAGACAGTCTTGATGCTCTCGTCGGTGGACGTGTTTACCGAAATGTTCGTGGCATATATGCAGTGATGTTTCTCACCGCAGATTTGCATTTTTAATGTGAGGAAATGTAGATGAAGAAAACAAATAACGTATAACATTCAGAGTTAAGGATGAAGATTAAAGGCCTAAAGGAAAAAACAAGAAAAGATGAGAGACTAGCTACAAGGCATATTCTAAGCAACTAGCTGACATAAAACATCATAAGATCACCACAAAACTGGACCAATATATATATATATATATATTAAAAGAGAAAAAAAGATTTGATTTAATAAAATAATCATTGTTTCCATGTATATTCTTTACATGAGACGAAATGCACTAGATAGGCTGGTCAATGTACATATTGTAGATATTAATGCTCCGTATGATTAGGTTACGTAATGACCTATGAACTTTGGAAAACTTCATATAAAAATGAAGTTTTTCACTCTTTGAATGTTTATATAGCAGAGAGATACCACAAATGCATATATAAAGAAAACAAAATTAATAGTCTTTTTTTTTTTTTTAAAAATCACAACTCTGTTGCATAAATTACATCATTACAGAATGATTGTGAAAGCATAAGGTAGCCTTAACAACTGACATTTGCATTTGCATATGCTATCCAGGATAATGCAACTGAGAGAGTAACTTAATCCTTCTGCAAATATGACCATATTCTTTAAACCTGATGCTGATTTTACACAGTTTTAGTTAAATTATATAATATATGTATTGTATTGATGCTCAGAAAATGTATTGATATTGTATCAAAACATTTCAAATTGATGATGCATCGAGATCAAATCCATGAACAAGATAGTAACTGTTAGTGAAACTCACAAGGGATACCCCCCGCCACCCACAGATTTGTATGCTGACCGAATGATTTTGTCTAATGGAGACTTAAACATACAGCAAAAATGAAGTCTTTATCAAAAGAAAAAATGGTGGTGCAGACACGAATCTATGGTATAAACCTATGTTGATCTTGAGGTCAAAAGTCAAGGTCATATAGAGTTCATGAATGTACTGGACACACTGGCTCATGGTAATACATCCATGTGCCAAATATGGTATGCCTATATCAAATAACAAAAAAAGTTATGCCTCGGACACGAATTTATGGTAAAAAATATAATATTGACTTTGATGTCAAAGGTCAAGGTCATACAGAGGTCATGAGGGTACTCGACACATCGTCTCATGGTGATACACCCATGTGCCAAACATGATATGCTTATGTCAGAGAACTAAGAAGTTAGAGTCCGGACACGAATCCATTGAAAAAACCTATGATTTTGACCTTGGGTCAAGGTCAGATAGGAGTTCTTTATATATTTCATCCTGATAATGGAATGTAATTGTTTCTTCAGTCCTTTTATACAAGGGATAAACTTTGCGACCATAACGTCCGAATGACATTTTTATCATTTTTAGATATTGTGTGATTCAATATAATATTTTTATATACATGCACTCTTTCCAAATAGTTTTGGAAATCTGTTAAACTGGTTGACAGTACAGCTTCCTAGGATGTCTAGTGTACTTTCCGTAAATGAGACTTCTTAAGATCAGTGGTTTCTTTGCTTTGAGTCCCTTTGAAAATTGTTGAGATGACACCGTTTACCTGTGAAGGGCTGCAAACCTAGAGTTGTGCTCGGCACTTATAAACATTGAGCAGTAAGGAATATTTTTTTCATGCCGGCATACACTGTCACAGTGTATGCAACTTTGTGCAGTCCCATCTGAAGAACCTGTCTTCACGTCCCGCATTGAGATTTGAACCTGCGACTTGAGGATTAAGTCCTTACTTTCTGACTCAAAACGAAACGCTCTAGAACTACTGTGCCACACAAGTTACTTGAAGTACATTGCTTCTGAAAGCACTGGATGCTAACAATAGGTATGAAAACTATAACTGGATGACCACTTGTTTGGTATATGACAATCGTGTCTTTCTGTGAATAGCCGAATTCAATAAATTACACTGTTGTGAGACTTTTCATAAGTTCAACTGAATAATGGTTGTTAATCTATTTGCCTTTAAATTTTGTTTTGAAATTCCATTTGTATGATATTCAGAATTCTTTTCTTTCGTACAATTTTTGTACTTTTCTTATTTATAAAGGTGTGAATTTCAAATTGCAGAATATGTTTTAAAAATATCTGTCAAAAAATATTTACCTACTTACCCAACTTAAAAATTAAGAGTCAGGTTAGGGGAAATAAAGATATTTTTAATGATGGCCTAAATACACTTTTATTATTTCATTTCTGACATTTGGATCTATATTCTATTGTTCAACATTTAGTCAGATTTCTATAACAGTATATGAATTCATGAAACTAATTTTTTCAAGAATTAAATCTTATAAAGTCATGTAGAATTCCATTATTATATTATACATATTATTTGCTATTTTGAAGAGAGTTTAGATAATTGATATTAAGAGATTTTGCCAAGAATTTCAAAATTGTTAGTTTTTATACGGGCTATTAAAAATCATTACAGGCCACTACCATTTTGGAATTAGTGTCCCCATGGTCCACCAATTTTATAGACCCGAAATTTTTAACCCTACAGTTTTCTCAGGTGAGGGAAGGGACTTAGTTTTACCCCGAGGCAATGACATCATGTATGGCAGAGTTTGACATTAAGGCACGTCCGACCGACCGAGTCTACTAAATGATAGGTTCGGTAGGGTAAAATGTCGATTTACTAGTCCGACTGGTCGTGTTGAAAAAATAAACAAATTTAAGAAACTTTACTTTAAATCATTAGATATTTTGTTCTTTAAAAAAAAATAACTGTAAAGAGTTTGCGAACAATTTTGAACCACAAGATGGCATAATCTCTATTTTTAGTTCTAATAAATCGCGGTCGGAAGTGATGTTCTACGCATGTACACATTGTTAATGTTTGTAAAGTAATGTTTTGGTTAAATAGAATTATATAATTCATTTTCATTAAAAGAAACAAAACAGTTCATTTGAATTGAATATAAGAAAGTGTTTATCAAATTGATGAATTACGTTGTAAACAGCAATTTTTCTGTGTTTATATACATATGTGCAGGAATGTCTATATTCAAATACGAATTCTCGTCCTCAAGGAAAGCAAAAGATTTCCCAAGAAAGAGGAATAAAAAGAAAAATGTTGGGAAGAAACAAAGCAGGGCTTATGAAATAGAAATTTGCAAAAAATATTGAGGTCATTTTATTCTAAATGGATTAAAGTATTTCCGTGCTGGTAAGAATTTAGAAACTGAAAATATGTTTGAAAGTAAAAGCATCAAATTGAATGACGAGACTAAAGATTTTTTTTAAAACAATTAAATGCATTTTAGTTCAAACTTAACGTCTGTCATTTAAATTAAGTATTTAGATATGGATAATCTATCATATTTTTTTTCTGGAAAGTTGATAAGGGCTAGTGGATGTAAGGACAGTTGTAGCAACAAATCATTTGAAGTAGCCCGATTGGTCTAGTGCTCAAAAAAGTTAATGTCAAACCCTGTATGGCAATAATCCCAATACACACACAGTATACATATGAAGTATGTGTTACATGCTGGGCTTTTATACCTACATTTTACACAGAAAATATTTTTTTTATCATAAGCCTGCTTATTGTGAGGAAATTCATAGCGTTATAACTGACATACTGTCTTATTTTGTGTATTTAATTATCAATGAAACAGCATATCCTTTCCACGGCCATAGCATAAAAATTTGTAATGACCAAAAATAGAGATTCTTACCCCTTTCACTGGGCCCCAGGGAAGGATTTTATAACATATTTGCTATGGATCCTAAGAGAAAGTTGTATTCCATCAGTTGTCAAAATTAAAAAGCCCTGCCTCTATTCTGTCTAATCTTATAAATCTTCAGATACGCGGCAGGCATAGTGGTTTCGTAAGAACATTTTTCCCGATTTCCATACCCTTCAAACTATTGCTGTTATAGGTCCTGCTTAATAGGCAGGTACACAACCTAGGTGTCAAATGGAAGAAAAAACTCAGTAGGTGACAAAGAAAAAAAGAAAAGAGAGAAAAATTGCACCCTAAAAGCAAAAAAAAAAAAAAAAATAGAAGTATTTCGTGCATACTTTTTGGAGCCTGACCCCCTGCGCCGTGACCTTTAGGCACTGTAGGATTGATCATCATCTCTATTCTTTAGCAAATTCAACATACATACATTTTCTTGATGTGAAGTATTTATTTACACCATGTACACAGTGATTTATCTTTTTATCATGATTTTTTCCACTGACCACCCTCCTTGTGTCCAACATTCTTCACAAGCTCTGGCCGTCGAAAGGATAAAGACCTCAATAAATACAGTGATATTTACAGCAATGTGTGGACACAAGAGTCTGATTATAGTTTGATTTATACCATTTGTACAATATATCATTAAGCATACACACAATTTTGAGATCACTGTTCGTTATCTTCACCATTTCATTAAGTAAATACAGTCTGATAAATGCTGATTTTGATTACTGCATAATATGACCGATGTCAGTGTTCGTTATCGTCACTCTCGCAGTAGTTCACTTATTTCAAGCTTTAATTTTTTTTGTTAATTTCTTTGTCGAAGGCCCTGATTAAATTTCCCATACCGATGGAAGTTTTGTGGCAAGTTTGCCTGAATTCAAAAACAATTTAAAACAATTTACAGATTATGATTAGAAAATTATTAGATCGTCTAATGAATTAGCCAAACAAAGCGGTACAAAGGCTGTCATTCCGTTACATATTTCTTTGAGACGTTTTAGAACTAACATAATGGATTTTCAGTCCCATGAGGATCCGGGTTAGAATAGATCCTCAGTATCCCCTTGTTTGTCGTAAGAGGCGACCAAATGGGGCGGTCCTTCGGGTGAGGCCGCAAAAACCGAGGTCCCGTGTCACAGCAGGTGTGGCACAATAAAGACCCCTCCCTGCTCAATGGCTTTAAGCGCCGAGCATAGGCCTAAATTTGAAACCCTTCACCGGTCTTCGTGACATCTCCATATGAGTGAGAAATTCTCGAGTGAAACGTTAAGCAAGATAATCTGGTAGTTTGGGTTTTACTTTTACTTTTATTTTTGGATTTCGATCCCGATGTAAATTTTTCGCCCGTTGTATTTGACCACGCCAACTTTATCTTTTAGCCAATAAGTTTAATGACAGTTTCTATTGTTTAATTTGCTATACAAAGACATGCAGCGAACAATTCGTTGAAGCGAGACAGCTGGCCTTGCTAGCTACACTTTTCCTTCCATTCTTCCTATTTTGGAATTACGTTTTGCTCGTCTACTTTGCCCCTTTTTACTTACTAAATTATCATTACCATTGGGTTGGGAGAATTTCTTGGTAGATTCTAGGCTAAGTTCTACGCTTTAGGAGTGTGAGTTTGTCACATTTATACTGGTAATGAATTCGTAAAGTGTTATTTCTCTTATTTTCTTTTCTATTTGAATTTATTTTCAAGTTTCTAATCATAGTGTAGTTGGGTCGTTTCGAAGTTACCACTATTAAAATAAAATAAAACAAGTACAACGCGAAGTACAGTCTATACGAACGCCAGACCTGCTACAATACAATTAATTAATTTTCACCTGTTCACTATGGACATTAACGAACAGTCTTGCAGTTTGATTACTTATCAGAGTGTCTTAAAGATAACAATCTGCATTGCTAAAACATTGCATTTACTTGAAACTGGTCCACTCTAATAGCTGCAAAGTCCATTCGGCCATTACTTAATATAGAACTACAGTCTTGCGTAATTTTACTGGTTTGATGTAACATGCTGATCGTGAAGTTACTATAACTCGTAATCACCTCCCTATCTACCGTCCTCATTTATGATAGGTCACGTGGGTGTCATTATATCATGGGAACACAATCCCGGGACAGTACTATATCCATGTATGAGCTTTGACTGTGTGTACTTCAGAAGTTTACCTAACGTTGTTTGTGCAACATATCACAATGTATACATGTATTAGATAGATAAATATTGAATCAGGGGAATGACGCATTAGCAGATAAACATACTGTTATATCCGCGTCTAAAAAAAACCAAACGAACATTGGCTGTTGCAATGCTTTAATAAAAAAATTCCACTAATCGTAGTGTCTTAATTTAACTGATGTGATACGTAGTAATTGTTAGACCGTTCTTTACAAACTGATTTTGTCTATGGGTTACTCCTCTTACCTGATCAAGATACTTACTGTTTCCTCTAACCATGTGCAAATGAATTGTTCATCAATGAGTTATAAAATTCTTACAGCAATCTGAAATCTGTGAACATTTTTTTTGTATACCAATTACACGTATAGCCTTGAATATCCTACTTCGATATAAAAAGTACCATACATATATTTGTCATATATATAAATCTAAAATATAGGAACTTTCAGATGACTACTCTGTACTAACTCTATACGCTATGTTCTCTATTTATGTACAGATATATGCGTCATCAAACTATTACGCCAATCGGCGTGTTTTGACTCACTGGTTCTGACTACAAATTACTTCGATTACCTGATCTAGATATAGTGCCCAAGGCGGGTGTGACCGGTCGTCAGCGGATTCCTACTTCTCTAAGATATCTGACCCCACCTCTGGTATACCCAAGGATCCGTATTTATCCAACTTTATATTTTGCATTCCAGTTATGAGATTGATTATTGTTCAGTATCTTTATCTTTTCTTGTGAAAACGGTCACACCCGCTGTGAACCCGATGTTTTGATGTTTAGTTCGTTATTTTCACCTGTTCATTTAACACTTTGTAGATATGTAGATATATAATTATCTACCTTAAATTGTCCACTCCACTATCATTGAACTGTCGCTATGTTCTCTGTAGAGTTAAATGCATCTCTTCAAGAACTACATTGATGTACAATTCGATCGGATAGGTGTACGATTGCGTCCGTGAAGTTTGGAGATGTGGTGAGTGAAGCCGCTATCAAAACGCAATCACCACCCTGTATAACGTCGTGAATGGTATCATTCTGGGGATGCACAAACCCGGTCTTTACCACTTCAGTGAAGTGTCGCGGTAGGGGTTTGCAAAATAAATAACTTGTATATTTACGACTGTAAACAACACGTATAGATAAACATGTGAGGTTTGATTATACATCTATGATGGATGAGTTGAGACACCTGATAGGAATCCCTTTAATTCAGTCACGTGTTAATGCTTCATTTTCAACATGTTCGACATCAAGTATCTTGTACAGTGTGTTATCTTCTAATTCTTGCTCTTCTGTCATGTATTGTTTAAAATAATCCACATTCACGACAGAGATATTCATGTTTGTGTGTTTTATAATAAGGTACATGTACGATCAGAGATATGCTTGTTTGTATTGTTTATAATGATCTACATGAACGTTCAGAGAGACGCTTGTTTGTATGGTTTAAGGTCGAACCTGTATATAATGGCTCGTTAAAACACCTCTTGTGAAGTATGATTTCGCCATCGAAAGAGGGACAGAAGCTCTCAAGTACTTTGTATGATTTTTTGTGATTTATTCCGGAATGATAAAAAGGTGCTTTGTTTGCAAATAAGAGATCTAAAACTTCATTGTTATTTCGGATTTCAAACATTTCGGTTGAGCATCACTGAAGAGACATTATTTGTCGAAATGCGTATCTGGTGCATCAAAATTGGTACCGTATAAGTTTAACATACTAGAATTCAAATATTGCTATGATTTGATGGGTGATATGAGTATCTAAGAAAACGTGCTTGGATGACTCAGATAGACGTTTAAACTTTTTAAAATAAAAAATACTTATGAAAATTGAAAACGTTATTTCCTATTTTTTTTTTAAATCTTCAACAAAAAAACCCATGTCAATTACAACTAAGATATATCAGATAAATATATTGTAAAAGCAAATTGAAATGAAATGGTCAAAATTTATAAACATGACGATTTCTCAAATTTTAACCAAGCCCGATCGGAATTATAAAAAGTTGTCACAGAGAACATTGCAAAAAAACTATATTCCTTTCATGTAAAATGATTTACAAATTAAATGAATTGGTAAAGGAAACCAATTTCTTGAGGAAAGGTGTACACGACTAGCAACATTATGATTATATTCGTAATTTCTATCAATTTTGATCGGGATGGGTACTTTTTTCCTCTAGTTTGAATATAGTGCTTAAATCTAAAATTTGGTCATTTGGTTTCAATTTCTTAGATATATTCTGCTTTACACATTTCTTCTTACACGTAATTAGGCAGTTTGCCAGCAATAACATCAATATGAAAATCTGTCCCAGCCCTAGCAAAAGTAAATATGAAAACTATTTAGTAAGTCATCATTTCGTATGGCAAATGGTTATTTCAATTATCCCTATGCTTGCCAACAAATAATGAAAGCATAATCTATGGTGTATCCAGGACCCGTGTTTGCCCAACTCACGGTCTTGTAATCCTTATAGAACGTTAGCAATTTCTTACTGTTCGTTATTTCCACCTTTCTCTATCGTATTTACCTGATCAGGATATAGGGCTCACGGCGGGTGTGACCGGTCAATAGGGGATGCTTACTCCTCCTAGGCACCTGATCCCACCTCTGGTGTGTCCAGGGGTCCGTGTTTTCCCAACTATCTATTTTGTATTGCTTATAGGAGTTGTGAGATTGATCACTGTTTGCTATCTTCACCTTGCAGGTATACGTTTGATTATTCACCATAACGCGCTACCTGGACCAATATAAATGACAACCACAGTCAATTTATTGTTGTCAGCATTCATCAGACAGGCATTATCTATTGTAGTTTTTAAATGGTCCTGCAATGAAGTATTTCTCTTCGCGCTATTACCATCTGATTGATCTCCCTTTTCAACAAAGTAGAGCTCTTTTGTAAAGCTCTGAATTGTGTCTGCAGGAATGTTTTCCTAGAATGTAACAGATGGTGAAGTATAGAAAATGGTTAACATATTGTCTGAAAGGTGACGATAACGAACATTGAGCAAACTTGAAACTCCTATAATCAATACAAATTAGATAGTTCGGCGAATACGGGACCCTGGGTGTAGCATAGGTGGAATAATGTGCTTGGAGGAGTAAGCATATCCCCTGTCCAGGTAAACGGAGTTATCCATAGTAAAAATCAGTATGCAAAGAATGGCCTTACAATAGGTGTGGAACACGTCAGATAGCATTTGACCTTATGACAGGTTGCATTGACAAACTAGATCGTTATAACGAGAATGGAATTTGCGAACTGCTGACTTCAAACGCGACTGTTGAAGCCCCTGCACGATTAGCTTGTTTACCAGTAGTCTGCCTCCAATCAAAAACTGATCATACACAGAATAAACTCTTGCTTATTGAATCAGTTAAGATATACAAAAACCATAAACAGGTGTTAATGAAATATTGCTGCATAACTATGGGACGTTGACAGTGGAGAAGCTGAAACCATTCCGTTTATCATAAAGTTGAGTCGTTAGTTTGCCGTTAATAAATATTTATAGAAATCATAAACCAGCAATATTTTACATCCTCTAATGATTTGGGATTCAGGATTTATCTCATACAATAGACACTAACATATTCAACTGTACGCTGAACGTTTGAAACAGGATTTCCTTAATGTTCATTCTACAAAGGTCAAGGATGGATCGGGAAGGACTTGAGGAAGGTGACATTTTGAATGAAATTTCTTAATTTTGAGAAAATCATTGCTTTCTTTTCCTAATTCCTGAATTTTCAAAATGAAAAATCTGAACATTTGGGAATCACATGGGGATCCGTGTTAGAATAGGTCTTCGGGAGAAACTGCAAAAACCGAGGTAACGGTACCGTGACACAGCAGGTGTGACATGATAAAAATCCCTCCTGTTAGCGCCGAGGATAGACCTAAATTTTGCAACCCTTCACCGGCTTCCGTGACTTTTCCATGTGAGTGAAAAATTCTCGAGAGGTGCGTCTGATATTATTCAATCAATCAATCAGTCAATCTTTATTTAAGTAAAACGTATAATTTGTTTACCCAAAGTTTATCATAGATGACATATTGTATAACTATGTAAAGAGCGTAAAATGATATTTTTAACTTGAGGATTTTAAGGTCATCACTATAAAATATTATTAATGGAAAAGTATTGCGGCGTTTATGAAACTTTCCGGTCAAGATGTCTTTACAAAACAACAACCACTTCTAACAGTTAAACATTCATTAAAGTCTCTTTACAGCGATATACGCCTAACGTCATAGCAGAGACGCATAATGTGACAAACTGAATTCAAATAAGATTGATTTTTACTTTACAAAAATATATTCTGGTGTGATATTCATGAAACAAAGTAATGTAAATAACATTTAGATCAAAATGTATACAAAATTTATGATACAAACATAAACCTGTTTTTACAACAAGACTATAACAAACAGGGATCCAGGTTTCTAAGGATATATAATGTGTTATAAGACCTATACCACATATAATGTATAGAAACGTTATGGTATAAACATAAAACTATTTTAAAATCAAAATTCCACACAACATTCTGCTGTCTGTTCATATCATACCGAAATGTCAAAGTCGACAGTGTCGAGTTTTTTAGGTTATAATAATTGATAACCCTCTTCTACGGTTACTTCAGGGATTTTGTCTGGAGACACAGGCGGATAGTTGAAGATTTCGTGGTGAGAAGGTGTTCATGATCTGAAAACATCAATATCTCAGGTGTAAATGTCAGAGATGTAGAGTGGAAGACTGTATGATGACAAGGTGTCGATGAACTGTAAAATAAATGTCACAGCAATCTCCTTGTTGATGATAGTAATTGTGAAATTTACAAAACAAGGACAAACCATCACATGTCTGTTTTGATTCAAGAAACAGCAGTATCACCTACGCCATAAAACACATTGAAGAAAAATCACGACCTTCATTACATAAAATTCTAAAAGGGAAATACACTATTAATTTCAGTTTCTGACTAAGTGAATTTGAAATTACTGTATCTCATAGACAGAAAACAATGCTTGAATTTCAGGACCAGAAATGACACTAATTGGACCTTGTCCTTTCCTTCTGACCGATCTGTATTATCTCACTGCAATTACCCAAACAGATTTTATTCAGCTTCATTCTCACTGATCTCTAAATTTTCATCATCATTGTTTTCCTCTACACCATTATCTTCACTGGTCCCTGATTCAGGATTGTCGTCGTCATCAGGGTCATATTCCTGACTGCTATCCTCAGACTTCTGTTCCTCACTATTGTCTTCAGATTCGGACTCTTCACCGATTTCCAGCTCTGTTCCTGGTTCCTGAACCTCCTCATAACTTGAGGCTTCTGTGATATCAACTCCGTCTGGATTATCTGAAGTTTTGATAGAACAAGGAGAGTGGTCAATTAATCATAGATCCTACATCAAATGAAACTTTAATATGGACAATGAAGCTTTTTGTCTAATGTACGTAGAAGTTTGAATCAGTTGTACAGAATAGAAGTCTATAGAAGTGGATCTAGTCTACCCCACTGAGTTATGTATGCTTGTATCATTAATTGTAAATGACATGCATTACGTGATTTGAAATACTTTACATAGAGACTCAATATCACTAAAGTGGACCCAGTCTGATACACATAATAACAATGATTCTAAATACCCATTGTATGAATTGCAACCTAACATGTGAACTGATTATATATATCTCTGAGAGGGAAGACCGACACAATCTTAGGGAAATACCTGTATTCATATCGGAAAAAGACCCACAAAACAAAAACAAGATTGTCCTACTATGTGCCGCTAGGGCCTTCAGCTTTGACCTTGACAAATAGTAAACATCCTCCGCTTGAGATAAGATACATGTGAACTAATTTTAACGGTCCTAGTATCAAAGGTAGTCTGTATCCTGCCTACAAAGTTTTCCTACTAGGTGATACTACAACCTTGACCTTTGACATTGAAGAACACAAGGTATCCACCACTTGACATGAGGAGTATGTGTACCTATTTTGACGGACCTAGTCCAATTCGTTTGGTCTGTGTTCTGCCTACATCAATTTTTTTATTAACTGATACAATAACTGTGACCTTGAAAAGCAATACACATATTCCTCTCGTCATGTTGATTAAATATACTACCAAGATGGAAGACCCTAACTCCAACAGATTGATCTGTATTCTATAGATTTACAAGTTTATGAACTGATAGTATGACTTTGACCTTTGACCTCTGACATTGGACAAAAACAATAGGTTCATCAAGGTGATGAAACGTACATAGTCATAAGATCTGGAGCTTACGGTTCATTTTGACGATGATATACCACGCATCTGGTGCATCAAAATTGGTACCGTATAAGTTTTACATATCATGGTACACGTTCTTTGACCGGTGTATAAAAAATGTAACAGTGACATTTATTCCCCATCCAGGAAACCGGCTTTCATTTTGCAATATTTTGACAAAGACAAGAAATGTAGAACAACTATCGCAATATCAGTATCAGGCGTTTGTCTAGGGTGTTTGATCATAAAACAGTTTTTTCACTACTTCGTGAAAAAAAAATGGTCCCAACCTTGAAACTGAGTTTATCTCGAATTGTTCTCATAAAACATCGAACATTCATTAAATACCGTACAGAATATTACATTAGTTACTAGTGTCACAAATTTTCAATGTGAAGGAAGAAGAATAAAAAACAACAGTTTTGAAACAGTTCATTTTTGACTTATTGAGACTTCATTAATATTTTATTTGTAAAAGATAAATTATGATTCTTAATGTAAATGGAATTAGACAATAAATCAAACAAATTAACAAGCATTGACACTGGTGTTTGTTATCGGGGTATGAAAAAGATCCGAGAATTTTTGACTTGAAAACAGTAAAACAAAGTTAATTTCAAAGAACAACTCAAATTGGAAGAGTACAATCATAAATGAAAATAAAACTATTCTTCCTGAAAGAGTGAGATAGAAGGAGAGGTAGATGTTGCCAGTGAAATGGCTAGATATTCAGACAACAGATTTGATAACAATATATGAAATTGGATTTCTAAATAAGCATTGCTTTATTTTCTTTGCAATTCATTATTTAAAATTTAACATAGTTATTTGAGCTGATGAAACAATATTCGAGCTGACAAGATTCAGTGTTACCAGTCTTAACGTTTGACAGTGAAAGAAAGTTTCCAAGAACTCTGGTGTATCAATGACTTTTAAGAGGGGGGGGGGGGGTTCACACATGACATTGGATTTTTGTCAGACATTGACGTTTGATACAGACCCCTACGTTCATGACAGAGACTGGTGTAATGTACACACTCAGTGTCAACCCAGTTCTCAATGTAAACTTTGGCCACACCTGCTACAGAAACATACATCACAGAACTAGAGCAAAGCTCGTTGCTTTGCAACGAGAGGTCTTCCGTCGGAGCTGTGTGACATAAAACGCTTGAACTTGACCATATGTCCTTGGGTCAAGTCCCAATGCAGCCTCAGTTAACATGAAAATCTGTTGTAAGTATGAAATCTAAATGTTTCTTCATTACTTGATATGGCCAGGACAGGGTTTGTATTTTCTAAAAAGTGAACTTGACAATGTGACCATGGGTCAAAGCCAGGACATATTCTTTGATCATATGGAAACTTTTTATCAGTATTAATTTTAACAAAATGCCATTAGTAAGATGTATTAAGACTCTAATCAATTTTTAATTTTTAGATTTTTAGAAATGGTGCCAGTGACCTTAAATACATTGTAAATGATTCTTCTAATAAAAGGATTTGGTAATCTTTTAAAGCTAGTGTCTGTACCTGACTACTTAAGCATTGGGTAATACTTGTATATTCAAAGAAGTTAATTTTTACATTTTTATAAGTACCACTAAAAGTTTCATAGGTAAAAAGAATAATGTCTTCCTCAATAATATCATTAATGTGTCTGATATTATTGTCGAATACATGTTTATTGAAATACATTTTCTTGCTAATATAGGTCATAGGGTTGTAAAACGAAGGTGAATCTGCAGAAACATTAGACTCAATACAAGTGTTCTGTAATTCGACCCAGGCCTTGAATGCATTTTTTAATTACTTTAAAAGTAGATTAGTGTAATCAATCCCACAGGATGTGAATTAAGTTAGAATAAAATTTGATATAAAATTACCCACACCCCTCCCCTCCATTTGTAGAGAGAAGATGTCTTACCCAAAACAATTTCATTGAAGGTATTCATGATTTTAGATTTATCATTCTTAGACCACCATCCTCATATTTCTTGACAATTGCATCTTTCTTTACCCTGTGGGTTGAACAACCCCATTCAAACGAGGGAAATAGCTTTTCTAATTCTTTACAATAGGCAATATATGGGTTAGGGATGGACATCAGGATATGATTCAACAATGGTAACACTAATGTTTTAATATATTGTTATCTTGCCAATGGTAGTTAAATATCCCTTCTCCATTGATTTAGCATATGTTTGATTTTTACTAATTTTGGAAATTTTACTAATATGCAAGATAAACATTAATTTTTCATGTATTATTCCATAACTTGTATTGAAATTGACTGAGCATATATTTTTCTAATTTGCGAAAGACAATAAATACAGGTTTTCAAAGAAAATATTTAATCAACATAACAAGAAATTATCCGCTGTAAAAGTCAGCAATAAGATTTTAAGAGCGCAAAATAAACGACTAGATCTCACTTTCAATATCTTTGAAATGGCAGAAAATAAAATTGATTAACAAATATTCTCGAACAGTTCAATATCTATGAAACATGAAAACAAAAGACTAGCAATATATATAAAACAATAGTTTTTTGTGTGTGTAAATGAAGTAGCGCTAAAATTATATAACGTATGTTTCAACACTTACACAACAGTACATCCATGAAAATATTATGCCATAATGATGTCATCATCAGTTATTCTGTACGGTTGATGTTGCAAAACCATAACGACATCACTTAATTCAACGGAAATACCAATTTTAATAGAAATATAACGTAGACAAGCAAAAAAAAAAAAAAAAACAAAAAAACAACCAAATGTGTCTTTTCTTCTGAATTTGTTAATTTGCAATAAATATGGGATTAAAACAAAAGTAAAAGATTGATGTTTCGCTAGATAAATGTTCATGATTCTTATAGAAATAACAGAAACATATTTTGAAACCTGGATTGCTCTTTGTTATAATAAACAATGAAAGTAATGTATGTTTCTTAGTTTTCCTTTTATTACTATAAACACATCATTTATATTCAAAAAATGGAAAGAAACATATTTACTCATTTCTAACAATATGTTTACAATAATAATATAAAGAAAATTTTTAATTTCCCAACATTTTGATTAAACGTATACGGAATCTTATGTTTTTGTTGCTTATTTTGGAAAACCTTTCCATAGAAACTGTCAGTATAATCCACCACGCGGTGTTATGAATGAATATTTAACGTGAACCTCAAGACAATGATGTCCCCTATTGATTTTGAGGTCAAAGGACAAAGGTTAAACTACTCTGGACATAAGCTATTGTCCGTTGTGAAGTCTTTCTTTGATATACATCAAAATTGAAACACTGGTGCCCTCTTATGAATAGATGACCTCCAGTGGATTTCAAGTCAGAAGGTCAGAGAAAAGCATGGCCTGTATTTCTTGCAGAGGATATCTGTGTATGCTAGTGAATACGGGAATAATAACACATTTGTTTCTTCATAACATAGTTGATATTCAACAAACAAACAAATCGTTACAGATGATATTTTGTCAATATGTAGTTCAATATTTGATGTCTAATCAAGCATTTCATTAAGTAACATACGTTACTTTGAGTAACGTATGTTACCAGCGTTCTACTCAATGTAATTCTTACACCAGAGGAATTTCGAGATATTTGAAAACGATATACATTCTTTGATATCAGAAGAACAAATTCAGACCAAAACATTCCATCTGCTTAATCAATATTGTATATCAAACATTGCAGTTGTTGTAACAGTACTTACCGTAAGAGAAAATTGATCCTAATTCTCAAAGTTTAACACGTATTGACTTTCAAACTCAAATGTTCATAGTAGACGTTCATGTCGTATATCACATCATGCAGACAAAGAGCAAAAATACGCGGGAAACTGTTATAGCTTTCCCTTTAATTAATTTCTCGGTAACGAATGGTACATCACGAATGTTACATCTTGACACGTTTGTCAAATTTCAGACCAACCAATGACTTCTGCAAAAGAAATGTTTATATTTTCATTTTCTGTACACTACGAGATTTTCATAAAAGGGATAACATTTGCTCTGCAAATACGTTTTCATAAAAATGTTATTGTATCGTATGTTACATTTCTAAAATCGAAATGGAAAATTTTGAGAATAATGATAACTTCTTCTCAATGCCACATCCAAATATCGCTTGATGAATATTTTCCCAAAGTTTTTGAATATTTTAGCGCCAAAATAGATAAAAAAAACCCATAAAGATAATACGAAATCTTTGTCCATACATTGGGTGTTTAATTGACCCTATGATCACAGAATATAATCTGGCGACATGGAATAATATATACACCACTGCTTAAAATCATACGCAAAAGGTGTTAAACTTTTATTGAATGAAAATTTGGGAAATACAAATGATATTAACGCAAAGAAAATTAAATAACACCCTCTCAGATTTTTATATTTGCTTGTTCAATTTTAAAAATTGAGTCGGCGATTAGGGTATCTACGCTTACTACCAAGTTTATAAGTAAAGGGGAAATAGAAAGTATACCATGGCTAGGGAGGCTATGGGTCCATGAATGTATAGCACACAAAATATATGATTTGATATAGTTTGATTTCTAATAAAGTGCCGGCGACATCGATAGCACGCTTTTATTGACTTTGAGTGTTTTAGCGACGACGTTTTGTCGCTAATTTTAGAGAAAACAGCGCAGCATGTCCCAATTTCATTTTATCGTAATATAAAAACTACCAAGAATTATAACACGAATAAGGCCCATCAAAAAGGAAATTTCCTCTACTTTTACAGGCTGTATTTACTTTTCCCTATTTCCATATATAAATATAGGTAAAATGCCGATATGTTTAAACATTGAGAAATAAAATCATAAGAAAACGTACATGTGCTAAAAATTGCTATTTTCTCATAACTTTGCCAGGCATTAAAAATAAGTTTTATATCTTCTGAAAGCAGGGAATATATTCTTTTCAAAAATATAAAAAATATTGAATTCATAAGGAAAATAAAAAAATCATATCGAGGGGGAAAATGACCTTGCGAAAAAGCGTTGCGTCATATTTAGACGAAACCATCCTTCACTTTAATTTTTTTTTTTAATCTAAGGGCTTTACTTACTTTATTTGATTTTTACATAGTCAAAATATAGAGAAAATTTCCCAAAAATATGATAGAAAGGTCATGCATCTTATGACCGTAGTTTCAAAGATTTAGAGCCACTCCTTTTGCGTTGCCTTGTTTTTACGCGCCACCGGTCAAATTGACCGGTACGGCAGAGAAGGGGTTAATGAGTGGGTTAGATGATACTGCGCAATATTTGGGAAATCGTGTTTGTTAATTGTAAAATTATTCAACATCCCGCTCGAGTGTTTTTTTTTTTACTCACATGGAGACGTGAGAGGATTCCGCATATATGGAAACGCCAGCATTACCAAAGAAGGACTGCAACATGTAGGCCGGTGTACGGCGTTTTTTACCATTCAGCAGGGAGGGATCTTTATTGCACCATACCTACTGTGGCATAAGGTCTCGGTTGTTTGCGGTCTCTTCAGTAGGACCGTCCTATTTAGTCGCTTCTTACGACAAACACGGGTTACCGGGGACGTATTCTGACCCGGATCCATACGAATCTTGTAGAGTTTCTACATGACTCTTATAACAAATATTAAGATAAACAAATAGTGATAGTTATAGATTTATCGGTTTCGTCATACTATATTACATCTTGTTTCAATGACGTTACTTTCTGCCCATTATTGCTGTCGGTTGACATGGGGATCCATCTGACTTGTAAATAGCTCTCTGCTTGCAGTCCTCAGTCACAACGACACAGTCATCTGGTAAAAAGTAGGTTCCTAACAAACTACAGGAAAACAAAGCATATGTATAGGAACAGTGTATCTCAATGAAAATCTACCTGGAAAACAAACATGCATTTTATATCTATCTATATAGATACTAGTAGTCTAGCTCAATAACAGCCTACAGGGGAAAAAACATACAAGCATGTTATGTTACTCGATGAAGGGGCAGTGTAGTCCAATAACAATATACGGGAGGAACCAATAGGTTATATTAGTGTATGTAGGCAAACTATCCCGTGTGGATCCTGGTTAGAATGGTTCCTCAGTACCCCTTGCTTGTCGTATGAGGCGATTAAATGGGGCGCTTTTCGGATGATACTGTGAAAACATGAGGTCCCGTGTCAAAGTAGGTGTGGTACGATAAGGATCCCTCCCTGCTCGATGACAATGGTTACGTCTCCGTATGAGTGAAATATTCACGAGAGGGACGTTAAACAATACACAATCAGTTGATAGCAAAGTCTAAAAAGAACATGGAATGCAGTGGGTGGTCCCACTACCGTTCAGGAATCAACGCCCACGTTTACCGAACAATCAACAGATGGTCTTGGACAGAGCCAAACGATTTGACACTAACCTAAGAGGAAATATTGTCAAGTGCAAACATTTCCTAGAAAGAAAAATAGTGCAGTCCTTACCAGTTTTGGGGGTATATCATCATCGTAAACCGGAAGAGATCAGGAGAATGTTCGATTCATCTATATTTTACGGACTTTTTCGACGATGTTTTGATGTTTGGCCTAGATCACAACAACAGTTTACTTGGATGCTTACAATATTTTGGAAGGAGCCAATAGCTATAATAGCTACTATCTAGTTTATGTTTCAATGTTTTAAAGTACGACCAGATCACAGGAACTACCCATGACAATGATTCTAACGAAAGGCTCAATGAAAATAGAATGAAGGCCCATACATTTGGAAATAGGTCGTGTCCTTCAGTAGCTACATGTGCGTATGATCTACACCAACCAGCATTGTACGCTTAGGACATATTTGGACCATATGTCACTGACTTTGTTTTAAATCACTTCTATCTGAACGATGATTTGATATCCGTACCTTCAGGTTGTCGACTTGATGAAACGAACTTGGCATGTATTAGCGACCTCTGATTACTTGCGTTTGCGCAAGGCCGCCTTCAACAGCAAAGAAGTTGTTCGGACTTTTCTACAGATGATCTTTCCAAGAAACTAAAAATATTGGAACTATCTGATGACGACTTTCCTGTTCAGAGGAACTTGGGACTTTGCTAGAACATGAACACTGACCCATTCATCTTCCAGAATCCAGGTGACGAAAAACCTTTGACGCAATGTGAAGTATTTCCCACTATCAACAACATATAATATACCATAGGATTTGCGGTACCTCTGACAATCCAAGGGAAATCATTGCTGCGTCAGCTGACTGATGGAAACTCTGGATGGGATACACCATTTATTGACAAAGAAGGACAGAAATGTCAGTTATGGATGAATTCTTTATCTGGTTTTCAAGATGTGTCGATTCTTAACCAATATGATTTGTGTTCTCTGCAAAGACGAATTTAAATGCATTGTGCGTGTTTTGTGATGCATATCAGAAGACAATAGCTGGGGTTGCCTTCATGTGTATAATTGGTGAGGGAAATGAATACTATGCAGAATTTGAAATTTGAAAGATCCAAGTTGCTCCTCTCATAAACATATGATTCCAAGACTGAAATTGTATTATGTCCTTCTCGCAGCTGTAATCCATCAACAAACCAATGAGAACCTGTACATGTAGTTCTAAGATACATCAGCAATCATACCAGAGGGGTTTTTGTCTTTTGTCTACGTTTCGGATCGTGTTGGCCGCTTCTGAACCACTCAACACCATAAAAATACAATGGTATTATGTTCCCACAGGACTCAACCCTGCTGACAATGGAAGCTTTATTGCTGTGTTACGATCCCGGGGCCTATTGAATGTCTTACAAGGGACTCTAAGGAGCCTGATGATTATGTCTGTTAAAGGCAAATAAAACAAATAGTGGTCAATTTCATAACTCTTATAAGGAATACGAAATAAAGTATTGTGCAAATACAGACCCCTGGACACACGAAAGGTGGGATCACATACTTAGGAGGAGTAAAAATCCCGTGTCGACTGGTCACACTAATCGCGAGCCCTTTGTCTTGATCATATAAACGGAGTATTCCGTAGTCAAAATCAGCGTGTGAAGAACGGCCTAGCAATCTGTGTGAAACAGGTCAGACAGCATTTGACGCAATTATATGTCGTATCAAAACTAGATTATCATAACGACCATAGAATTTACGAAATGCTGATTTTAAACAAGACTGTTGAACCTCTGCACTATTAAATTGTTTGTCAGTAGCCTGCCTTAGTTTAATATACAATAAATCAGAATCTTACTTGCAGCACGAAAGAGCTCCATTTTTATGACATTTGCAGCTGATGCAGGTAGTTTTGTTTGTGTAGCTGGTCCCCAGTGCTACTTCAACACCGTCTTGAGTACAGTGAGTAGGACCTGAAAGACAAATAAAAAAGAATATTGGTCTTCAGTATCATTTATTAAAGCTGACTAAATTAGAACTCTGACCGGTCAGCTAGACCCATTTTGAGATCGTCACTATTTTACTAATTAAGAAACTTCAATCATTTTGTAAAATTATGCCTGGGTATTTAACAATATACAACAAACAGTAATCAGTATCATAACTCCTATACAAATTAGAGAGATATGCACACGTGGCCCCCTGAAGCGACCAGAAGTGGAAGCAAGTGTCTATGGGTAGTAAACACCCCAGGTCGACTGGGCACACCTACGGCAAGTGCTATATCTTGATCAGGTAAATCTATATTCTTTCCGATATTTCAATCTCCTCACCCGATTTCATCGAACATCTTATTTCAAACAATATTCAGATAATCGCTGCATTTCACTGTATGACGACATAATGTCATCTCTAATATAAATTATGTCAAAGATTATCCCACACGTAAAGAAGGTGTAAAACTTATATGGTGCCAATTTTGATGCACCAGGTGTACATTTCGACAAATGATGTCTGTTTAGTGATGTTCAAGCCGAAATGTTGGAAATTCGAAATGACAAAAAACTTGTAAGAGCTCAAGGGACAACTAGAGTGCAAAAAAAAAAAAACTGGAGCCAAATTCGTCCAAGAATCAGAGCTATGCATGATGAAGATACCATCCTTATTTTTGAAATGAATGTCTAAATGTTATCCCAGCAATCAAATATACATCCAATTTTTAACCTAGTAACGAAGTACTTAGCTACTGGGGTGTAGTAGAGACCACAGGGACTAACAGTTCACCAGCAGAGGTCTCGAACCAGGGGTCATAATATAAAACTTATACGGTACCAATATTGATGCACCCGATGCACAATTCGACAAATAATGTCTCTTCAGTGATGCTCAAGCCGAAATGCACATGTGTTCTGTATATGTTCTTTATTGTTTAAGATATGAAAACCCTTGTCAAAATGAATAAAAAACGATGAGGAAAATATTAAAATTATATATTGGATATATTCTTCGTACACTAATTTTGACTACTTATAACTCCGCTTACCTGATCAGGATATAGTGTTCACGGCGGGTGTGACCGGTCAACAGGGGATGCTTACTCCTCCTAGGCACCTGGTCCAAACTTTTGTATATCCAGGGGTCTGTGTTTGCCCAACTATCTATTTTGTATTGTTTATAGGCGTGTTGAGATTGATCAATGTTCGTTATCTTCACCTTTCATCAACACTGAAGTGCGTGTCATCTATACTCTGTATCTGGTAAGTCAGATATAATTCAAATCCGTATAAGATTTACAATATGACTACAAAATTAGCAATTTGACGTTAATTCCACGTTTGGTAACCCTAATTATACTTCCAGTGCGAAAAATGAAATTCTTCAAACATAATTTTTCAGTTTTAAACACATTGAATATTTCAGTCAATGAGATGAATAGATATGAGTATGTAAGGTGACGATAACGAACAGTGATCAATCTCATAACTCCTACAAGCAATGTCTATTGTCTATGTCTATTGAAGGAATATTCGATTCCTAATATTCACAAAATATAGCTCACAGTGGGTGTTACTGGTCGACAGGGGAGGCTTACTCCTCCTAGACACCTGTCCCACCTCTGGTGTGTCCAGGGGTCCGTGCTTGACCAACTATCTATTTTGAATTGCTTGTAGCAGTTATGAGATTGATCATTGTTCGTTATCTTCACCTTCCATATGTTATAAAATCCAGCACAGTCCCTGAAACGTTCTACTTTACCATGTTTCCGTTCGCTCACCGTTCTTTCACCGTTCGCTCACCATGCATTCACCAATCTTGATAGCAAGGCGAAAATGAAAATTGAACGTGTGCGTAAGAGTGGAAGGGCACTTTCCTACTATATCAGAAATTTAATTTTGAAGTACTAAATATCAGAATTATCCATTGTGAATGCCGAAAGGTTCATTTGAGCTTTTGTTAAAAACGATTCTAAATGAGAGACGAAATAATAGCTTCTCATTATTAATTTAACCCAAGTACAAAAAATAAGGCAGTTTTAGGTAATGAAAATATCTTCCCCTGTGTTCACGATTTAGCATTTACAAGTTTGGCCACAAATTATTATAATTATTTTGCATTGCTTGACAAGAGTTTTGAACAAGTCACCCCCTTACTTTGAAAAATATAAACAAACAAACGATGCTACATAATGTACATTGTACCGTATGTACGTGTCAGAATGTCAAACTGATATATATATTTTTACGCCTATATTTATGAAAGACATTGTCAATAAACTTATATTTACTACTCTTGCCAATTTTGAAACTTTTGTAACATTTGTCCTTAATGCAAAGATGTAATTCTTTATCTGGTACATTTCTGCATTAACCTTTAGTTCAGTATAATAACAATTTTATCTACATCAAATATATACAAACATTGTACGATCTAACTGCAATCTACGGTCACATCAATAATAAAAAAACAGAAAGTGTTGTACTGATTATTTCCTCAGGTCGATATAGCTGCGACAAATGAATTACACAAAATATGTAAGTAGGAATATTTGATACTGTTACGAGTGTTGAGGTGTTGACACAGGATATACCGTCCGTATTATTTGTTTACTGAATCTATCTTGACTCCTTCCATGAGTGTTTGTTAATTACAGGTATCCCAAACGATCGAGCTCGTAAAGTTTAAAGCCATACATGAAAACCTGTTAATTCTGGATGCCACTACACATGTAAACTATAGTGTTTTCCTTTTCACATGCATTTTTTAAGCGCTACGCGCTTATTGCCGCCAGTTGGATTTTCCTTTCGTCATCATTTTTCCGGTTTATCGCCACCTATAGGCGAATTTATGCATCGTTGTAGTCAAGTCGTGGTTAAAGTAGTCGTAACTTTGCAACCGATCGAGCACGGGGATAACATTCATATCTGCAGTTGCTTTTTTTTTCGCGGAAATACAGTTTGTTGAACAGTGAATACAATATGTATAGAAGGGGTGATATTTTTGTCCTCATTCTTGGGGAAAATGAGACACAGATGCAGGTCATTCTTCAGTTAAAATTCCCATTTGAATCTGCGTCTGTAATAATTAAAGTGATTCAAAATCTAAAATTGAATAAGATTATGTATATGAAACCGTTTTAGCTAGGGTGCCTTTGCATTGTTACCTTTGCATGACGCCTAGAGGCTAGGGAAATCAATTTGCATGGTGCAATCTATAATTAGAAGCCACGTCATTAAGCTATACACGAATCAGGAGGGTTTTCCACTAATGTTTTGGCTGCTGTTCCGACTCAGTAAATTTTTTGTCCGACGCAGCAAAAATGTGTGCAACACAGTAAAAAATTAACTGATCCGCGTCCATTGTGAACGAGAAAGAATTTGTGAACAATTATGCTTTGACAGCGAAAGACAGAGATCGGTGTCTGAGAAGGATGATATTGCGTAACTGCTTACACCTTCCCCGATCATATATGTAAGTCGGCCATGCAGAAATTTAGAGAATGCAACGGTGTAACTTAAGCTTACTTTATTATTTCTAAACGACCAAGATATTCTTCAGAATCATCGTCAACAGAATCAAATTTGATTTCGTGATTTAGTTTCAAAAATGAGACTAAAAATGATAGTCTTGGGGCAAGGAAAAGATAAAAGGTACAACATTATATTATATTATGGAAGACAATACCCCGGTTTCAAGTATTCAAAACACTGCGTGGAATTTTACGAGGGCTGTATACTGAAATACATATGTTTAGAACAAGTGTTAGATAAACATTGCCATTGTGTCAAGCATGAATGTGAAATGGTTTGCGGTCCACATCACGCTACACACAACGAAAAGTAATCGTGTTTCTCAATTTCTTTGTACTTCAAACAAACAATTGACAATGACATGCATATGCTACATGTATTTCCGAACGTACAAATGATGAAGAAGGGGGAGGGGCATGGATGTACTGTCGTTGTTCCCTGTCCCCACATTTTGTTTTCGCTGAACGATCTTTTCATATAAAAAAGAGGAATTTAGTATTTTGGTGAGATGCCTCTTTATTATTTCTAACAGCGGTTTGAACATTACCGTTTGAAAATTACTTTTGTAACTTTTCAGTGCCTAGTTTAGGATTCTCATTTAGCTACATTTACATGTTGTAAATTTTGCATATTTATTGCGAGTCATTTCTGTTACGTTTTTTTTTTCCATATTGGAACTCCTACACAAGCTTTGGATCTTATGGTTTTTTGCTAAGATTATTAGCATTTTCATATAAAGAACTGTTTTATAAAATTAAAACAATAGCAATGTGTATTATGTATCATTCAGACAAACGGATGGGTCTCCTTTGCAATATGAATATGAGCTTTTACACAAGAAGTGTAATACACACAAGTTGATGAGTACAGCGTTTAATGTACCTGTATACAAACTCTTGGTTTTTTTTTTTTAGATTTACGTATAACAAACAATCACTACAATTGCTAAATGTAAATACATGCTTATATGTTAGTCAAATTCATCATCATATTTGAAGTAGTATATCCCAATGCACTAACTTTCATGTTAAAAATGAGCTCCACTCTTGTTGATGACGCAGTATTCAGTTTCAAAGTAATATTACACATGTATGATAAACATCTTTTCTATATAACTTCCTAAATTTTGTTTTCAGTTATACATGTATTTATCGGACTTATTTGGATTCAGATTCTCTCCAACCTGATTTTAAATTGAAAATAACTTCATTATGGATTACAAAAAATAATTCCACTTTCATGGTTTGATTGCTATTTACAGATAATTATGCACTGAATTATGTAGTACAAGTCATACAGATGCTTGTTTATGTGTGTATTCAAATGATTTTTGGTAAGGTAATGAAATGGATGTAAAGCGTTTCATAATCCTGCATTATTGGTGTGTTTTGACATGTGGCATTTGTTAGTGTATGTGGTTTTGTGTAATTTTCTTTTTTGTCCAGTTTGTTCCTTTCTATTATAAGTGACTTACATATATGTATCACACTATTGTCTTGTTTCATTTCAGTTGTATTCTAAATATATTTCATACACTATTTAACTGGAACACAACAATAAGTTAGTTGCGTAATAACAATTGAACACGTTATACCGAAAACTACCATTACAACTGTTTTCACATTTTCTACCAAAAATGTTCTTCTCTATAACATCACATCTGTGAGAGAAAAAGAATGTATAGTCATGTAGAGCATTTAATGATCCAGGGACCGGAGCAGAGCGGATCAGAAACTCTTGCCTTGGGAAGATGGGTGGGAGCTAAACAGGGGATAAAATGTTTATTTGTCAAATATTTGAATAGCATAGCTTTAAATGCTATTGATTGATTGTATCTTGTTTAACGTTCTTCTCAATAATTTTTAATGCATATGGAGACGTCACCAAGACCGGTGAAGGGCTTCAAATTTAGGCCTATGCTCAGCGCTTACGGCCATTGAGCAATGAGGGTTCTTTAGCGTGCCACACCTACTGTGACACGGGACATCCGTTTTAAAGGCCATCTCAGAGGACCGTGACAATCACACCTGATGCCGAGAGTTTGGTGATGGAACTGTCACTACCTGTTTAAGGAACTAGGTCTATCGCGGCCGGGATTCGAACCCCGACCGCCCGCATACAGAGCGAAAACTTTACCTCTGGACCACCGCAGCGACAGTAATGCTATTGATACTAAATTCTGATTATAGATATTTAATAAGAACAGGTGTCCTTTACCAAAATTGTAAATTTCATGATCCAAGGAAGGGGTTTTAGATTAGTGTGGGATCAAAATTAACATAGTGACCATTGTTTTAGCAACATCAATATAAAATTTATAGTTCAACGTGTTGAAAAGTTTCAGGACATTGCTTCCAATCGATAGTTGTTACTTTCTTACAGAAAATGTACTACTGCGAAAATAAAGAATAATGCATAAACCTTTTTTTAATGTTGTTCCTGCTCATTAACATTACATACAGAATTCATGAAGTCAGCTTAGCACTTTTCAGTACTTTGATTATATATTATACCCATGCATTAAATGTATTTGTACATGTAATGGTATACACAATGCACATACGAAATTTGCTTTTGTTTGTGTATGACTGTTGCGTGTATTAATGTACAATTTGCGATATTTTCATGAAATATACACATGTATACTCGGTACTTGTACAAAAATATATTACATTGAATATATCCAGAACTGTAAAATATGCTATATCACGATTCCGGTTTATTAATTTTTTTAATTAATTGATGAAATATACATGTACATATATTTTATCACTTAATTATGAAATAAGTAAAATACCAGGGAAAATCGGAAACATTCCGAGTAAATAGATCATTTTGCGTTCAGCGTGCGCTCAGCGTTCGTTCACCGTTCACTTTGCGCTCTGCGTTCTCTCAGCGTTCACCAAATTGCGTTCACCGTTCGCTCTGCGTTCGTTCACCGTTCGCTTACCGTTCAAGTAGGAAAGAAGAACGTTTCAGGGACTGTACATGTTCTAAAATGTACAGATAGTTGCTCCACAAGAAAATGTTAACTGCTGTGAAATCGCAAACGAATTGTGGCATGGCATGTGTAAATCAAATGAGGAGTACATTTTTAGTAGAGATATCAAAATTAGTTCCTCAAATCAATATCACCCTGTATGAGTTTTTAATACATTTTACAGGACAATTTCTCACAAAGAATTAAAGACTAGAGTTTAGGGCACCATAGATAGTGGCTTATTTAATAAAACTGGAAGAAAGGAAATAGTCTTAACTTGTGATCAGTCATTCAAAACATTACTTTGTTAAAAACCGCTCTGATTCTACGCACACGTACTCCGAAGTTGATACTAAACAAATGCTGAGGTTCTTCATTGCAAATATCTTACAATATAATCTTTGGTGATCACGTCATCCTGCAACCTGTTGGAATTTCCATGGGCACAAGTTGTGATCCTTTATTACCTTTCCTGTTTGTATATTCTTACGTGACAGGAGATAGAGCTAATGTCGGGTGTGACTGGTTGACAGGGGGTACTTACTCCTTCTAGGTACCCGTTCCCACCTCTAGCCTATCTAGGAGTACTATTTGCAAAATTCTGTATTAAATATTATTTATAGGAGTTAAGAGAATGATCATTTTTCGTTATCTAAGCATTCAATCAATATATTCTACATGAGGAAAACATATGCCCTCAACTCAACATTTAGATATATCGCGACGACGTTTTATTCATTAAAAATAATAATTTTCGTCCATAAGTTGCTTCGATATATCTAAGTGAACTTGAAATAAAAGACACCGCGGAGTACTCCACATGTCCTTCATACTTAGACATTTCATTGATCACAGATGCCAAACCTATAACTCAACTTTATGACAAATGGGATGACTTCAGCTCATCCATATTTAATTTCAATTATTTATGCAGCAATCTATGATCACCTGTACAGTACATGACACGAGATTTATACACCTCACCGCTTAAAGACCACGGTGGAAAATCCACAGAGATACACCGTGTCCTCCGTGTTCCACGGTTTGTGTTATTTGCGAATACACACAGCTTCTAGGAGCTTTGTTCTGGCCACGGGCGCCTTGCAGGAGATGGGAAAGTGTGTCGTAGGCCAAATGATTATGATAAGGGTGAAATTTTAAGAAAGAAAAAAATGTCAATACCCCCCATGCCACCGATACTTATATTGTTTTTCAGCATTTGAGTCAATTCCAAGAGAGAGAGAGAGAGAGAGAGAGAGAGAGAGAGAGAGAGAGAGAGAGAGAGCATTGATTATAATATTCATGAATGTATGCAGATACGTGAAGTTTAATTATCCATCCCCTTTCCTTCATTCTGATATATTTTTTATTTCCCCGTATTCTTTTCTTTACATGTTGATTTTTTCGGCTCATCCGAATTAGGACTAATGAATGAGTCCCCCCCCCTTTTAAAACGATGTTAAGTGTTTAACTGCTATCTCCCTAATAATATAATAGAATAAAATAAATACTAAACACCATTGAATTTACTGGATAATTCTTCGATTTAACGTGGTGGTTTTTCATGTTGTTTGTTTGTCTCTTTAATTCTGTATTACATTTAATCTAAACATTGCATTGCTGTCACCTTTTGATTAGCTTAATGTAATTTGGTCTCTTCCCAGGTACATTGTATCTGGGTTCTCTCTTCCACCAATAAAAACTGGGTGCCACCATATAACTGAAAAATTGTTGAGTGTGACGAAAAACATCAATCAATCAATCAATCTTCGATTTAACCTTCATAATAAATGTTTATGCAAGCGGACTAATTAGACATTTTCGTTAGCCAAGATTATTCGTCCACGAAGGCACAGTTGACCCAAAACCCATTGCTAGCGGATATGAGATGAATTTTACCACCGTATTATGTTATAATTGACCAAAACCGAGTACGCTTGTTTTACAACTTTCATTCAGAAGACGCGCAAGTTTGTGAGTCACTGAATAAACGAGAAAACGTCTGCATTTTTATTTCAATCGTTGTCAACTGAATATTTTGTGATATTTCAAGGCTACATGTCCGCCGTGTTTGGGGCAAGTGTGTTCCACCGCGTTGCGTGGAACACGCATAAAATTCATGTCGTGTACTGTATATGTTGTTTATGTCTCGCAACTGATTCAATACACAGGAGCTTGTTCTGTATATGGTCACATTTGTAAACAAGGGAGTCTTCTGCCAACTGAATTGACGCTACAGTGGTTTCAACAGTATCATGTAAAGTCAGCATTTTGCAAATTTTATGGTCGTTATGACGATCTAATTCACCAATGCAGCCTGTCATTGGGTAAAATCTGAGTGATATGTTTCATACCAATTGAGGTTGTAGTTAGTACACTGATTTTGACTACGGGTCACTCGGTTTTTGTGATCAGGGTATAGGGCTCACGGTGGGAGTGAACGGTCGACAGGAATGCTTACTTCCCCCTAGATACCTGACCATCATCTTCTGTGTCCTGGGAGGCCGTGTTTGTCCTCATAATAAAAGGGTAACGAACAGTGATCAATCTCATAACTCCTACAAACAATACAAAATATATATTTGGGCAAACACGGACCCCTGGACACACCAGAGGTGTATTTTTTGTACGACTTATTAAATTGCCCACTTTGCTCCTTCATCTCATATCAATATCTTGTTTAACGTTTCTCTCGGAAATTTTTCACTTATATGGAGACGTCAACAAGACCAGTGAAGGGCTTCAAATTTAGGCCTTTGTTCGTCGCTTACGGCCGTTGAGTCGAGGACCTGCAACATCCACACCTGATGCCGAGCGTTTTGCGATAAAACTGTCACTACCTCTTTTAACGACTTAGTTCTGTTGCAGCCGGGATTCGAACCCAGGCCTTCCGTATGTGAGGCGTTAATATGAGAAAATAAAATATTTAAAATCAATTTACCCGTAATGACGTTTATCGGCCTAAGATCCACCACAAGAAATTGATTCTGATATCAATTTCTTCTATACAGATTGCAATGGTTGTCGAAACATGGTAATTTTATTTTGTTTTAGATTAAAGTTTTATGAACAATACCTGCCTGCTGGTATTCGTTAAAAAATAAGTTTTTAGGCAATAATTTCGAATTACGACATATTACATATTTTTGGAAAGGCGAGGACTCCGTAAGTTGAAAGAACTTGTGTTCAAAACGTTTGTATAATTTATAATACATATGTCCAAATCAATAAAATCGTGCCAGGCGAAGATAACGAACAGTTATGTAAAACCTATCTACGGTACCGATGTTAATGCACCAGATGCGCATTTCGACAAACAATTTCTCTTCAGTGATGCTTAACCGAAATATTTGAAATCCGAAATAATAACAAACTTGTAAGAGCTATTTTAGTGGAAAACAGAGTATCAAAAAGAAAAAAAAAACAACCCCAAAACTGGTGCCAAATTCGTGTAAGGATAAGAGCTTAATCAACATTACGGATTATCTCCCTTACGCATAGCTCTTATCCTTAAATGAATTTGACTCCACTTTTTTGGCACACTGTTTTTCCCTAAAATAGCTCTTAAACCTCATTGTTATTTCGGGTTTCAACCATTTCGATTGAGCATCACTGAAGAGACATTATTTGTCGAAATGCGCATCTGGTGCATCAAAATTGGTACCGTATAAATTTTACATGAGGGAGATAATCCTTAATTTTAAAATGGATTCTAAAGTTCATCTCAGCAATTAAATATACATTCGTATTTTCACGCTAATAACAAAGTACGTAGCTACTTGGATAATCTCATAACTCCTTTAAGTAATGACAGAATTGAAAATTGGATAAAACACCGGCCCCTGTATATACCGGAGGCGGTGTCAGGTGTCTAGAAAGAGTAAGCATCCCTTGTCGACCGGTCAAACCCGCCGTGAGGGTCATATCTTGATCAGGTAAAGAGAGTTATGCGTTGTCAAAAGCAATGTGCCAAGCACAGCCAAGTAATGAATCCCCTGAGAGAAATTGCGTAATGAAATTATTTGAGAAGGGTCAAACAGAATCACATCATCTTGAATTATATTAGATCAAACTATAGGGATCCTGATGGATAAGACTGGTTGATAGGGAACGCTTGCTCCTTCTAGACACTTGATCCCACCTTTGGTGTGTCGGGAATGGGGGCTTGTACTCTTAAATTTGGATTCGTATTGAAATTGTGAGATTGATCACTGGTTGCTGTCTTCACTTTTTCATTTTCGAGGATAGTATTTACCCGTATATTTTCATGAGACCAGTCATTTGTGAATATATAGCTCTTGTAGAGAAACGCTTACATTAGAAGCTTTAAGCAATGAATAATTATTTGTCAAAGTTATGCCTCGCGATTAAAGACACCATTTTATCCATGTGAAGATTATTTCTTGCGAAGGAAAAGTTAACTCTGATACACCCAATTTTTATATCAATTATTTCGTCATTACTGACCTTTTGGTCCCGGTGGAAATGGAGATGGCAATGTCAGCGAACACTGTCCTTCACAAGTACCAAACAGTGGGACAAACAATAGCAGAGAGACAAAGAGACACTGCATCGTAATGAGAAAAAGTACTGCACAATTCTAGACTGCTTTTAGAGTGTGTACTTACCTTATCATCTTAATCGTAGACTCAATAACCTATCTTGTGCAGACGAAACCAGGCCAGTGCACGTATTGAAGCACTGACATCCTTACCATATATTTATCTGCAAATTGTAATGGGAACCGTTACATATGTTCTCCAAACATTTCCCCATTAGTGGATCGTTGTATATAATTAAGTCAAATTCAATCATTCGCTCGACACGCATCTTTTATTGCAAACGATATGAATCTCATTTTATTTCCTACACTTGTAAGATTATTATACAAGTCAAGCTTTATACAATCAAAATCAATCAAACAGGCATGCGCATCCCTCACTACCCTACATCTCACAAACCTTCTATAAATGTTATGCAGGAAATGCTTATTTCTCCTAGGCACATGATACCGCCATTGTATGTCTAACAGTCCGTGTTTGTTCTACTCTTAATTCCATTCTTTACAGGAGTTATGGGATTTATTGATTTTCGTTATTGTCACTATTTCATAATCAGTACCTTCACTTTTTCATTTTCAGAATGATGTTCAAACCAATTCATTGAAAAACAAGAACGTTATCTACTTTTAAGTATTATGTAATCATAATTCAGACAAGAGGCCCAAAGTGTTATCGGTCACCTGAGTACTAGTGAAAAGTATCGCTACTCCTAGGACTTTGAGGTCTAGATTAGATTTCCTAAGCTAAATTCTAATTTTTAATTTTGGTAGACGATTTCCTGTTCTACATCACTATGTATTTAGTTTTTCATAAACAAGTATGGTTCTAGAGAAGAATATTTTAGAAAATTTGTCAATTTAGGGAATTTTTACTCCGCCCCTAAGGCCCCAGCAGTGCAGGAATAATAAAATTTACAATAATATGTCCATCTTGTACTATGATGCTTCATAATAAATTTTAAAAGAATTGGAACGATAGTTATCAAGAAGTTAAAATGTCTATAGTTCACACATTTAATAACTGACCATTTTGGCCCCACCCTGATATTAAAATCCCTATCCCTGGGATCATCAAAGAACAAGGTACATTAAGGCCCAAATTTCGCCACAAAATTAGGATGAATTTAAAATGTGGTTTTACTTGGTTTAATCATTATCATTATGCACTAGGGCATTGGCCCTGGTGATACATGTGGAAATTAGTGACGTGATATGTTATGTGACGTCATTTCCTTATCTCCAATTGACATGATTTACCGAAATCGCCGAAATTAGCCGTTTTTCATGCCTTTGAAACCATTTTTAAGATCGAGCACATGCAACAATCGCAAAGATGTTTGTGTACAAATCAATCATGTTGAAAGTCAGCAATGAGCAAAATTTCGACTTGGTTGGTAAATGAGCAGACTATTGACTTTAGCGTTTAACCATTTCCCGTGTTCATCTGTAATACAAATTTCAACGTTGATGGTATTCATATATACAGGTTTAATGAATAAATAATATGCATATGTACAGCATATTAAATTTTATACTCTACGTAGTTTGCATTGAATAAGATAGTGTTTAATCAGAGAATTGGAATCTTCAACACAAATATTTCCGATTCCAATTTTACTTGTTTTATGTTTGATATAGATACGCATTGATATCAACGCAATTAATGTTATACATAGTAAAGTTCAATCACATATTCTTTTTTATCATAGATAGTTTATGATATGAATTATCCCTCTAAATTGGTGTGCATATATTGTGCAGCTACAATGCGTATCTAAATACATGTCTGAATATGCCTTGCCAGTCATAATATTATAACGTACATGTAGGCTAATTATAACTTATTGGGTATGTTGCATATGTAATTTCAAATGCTATTCTAGTATTATATTAAGCAATATGTCAGACACATCTAATGATTGTCCATCTGAATAAAAAGCCCACTCATGATACATACTATGTATTATATTAAGTAAGAATTTTATTGTGGCCTTGACCTGCCATTTAAAAAAATGCAGGTCTGCAACCAAATGCAATCTTTGTTTATAAAATAAAAAGTTTAATAAAATCGAAAATGAAAGCGCGATAGCTTAATCGGTACCTTTATACAATGTATCAGAGTATAATAGTGCGAGAGTTCGAATGCAAAATTTGGTTATATTTTCCCCTTAAAAAATGAATTAATAGCAAGTAAGACATACAGGTTTTAAATATGTACACTTGAAAATCAATTCATTACAATATATTGTTCATTATTTACATGCTGCAGTACCTGTAGTTTTATGACATGCATGTTTCCTATCAAAACAATTCCAATTTCATCGATCTGTCGTTTATATTTCAAAGTTGTCGAACTCATTTAGGAGAGGTTACTCTATGATATATATGGTAATGGAATATTCGCATCTACCCTGCTATAAGAGTGAATGTTGGTAGTTGATAGATGAACGATGTAGTATCTAGATATCTAAATTATTACTCATTTGTAAGCTAACAGATAATGGAGCACACGGCGGGTGTGACCGGTCAACAGGGGATGTTTACTCCTCCTAGGCACCTGATCCCACCTCTGGTGTGTCCAGGAGTCCGTGTTTACCCAACTATCTATTTTGTATTGCTTGTAGAAGTTATGAGATTGATCACTGTTCGTTATCTTCACCTTGCATAAAGTATACGCTTGTATTGTGTGGTCCAAGAGGACAAAACCCGGTGAACCCCGATCATTACATGTAGAAAATAGATAAAAACATTTTTTAAGAAAACATTTTTAGTAGAAACGAACGTCTCTGACTGCATTTGTATTCAATGTCAACAGATCTACAACTCTAATCGTTTCATGCTTAAATTTGTGCAAGCATTCAGTACTACCATGAAGTGGAGGGCGGTAAATCAAAATTCGCATGTAAAATTTATGGAAAAACTACATTCTCAAAACAAAAGAATGGGTGGGCCAAATTTCCCTGTTGCTAAGTCGCTGTAATGATTATTTGTTTATAGAATCACCTTACATTTGTCGACAACTAACGCACGTGTTCTGTGATATAGTCTTAATTTAAAATACATGATAGCTAGTCATTGGTTACTATTTTCATCATTAAATTGTGGAACTGGTGTTGAAGTATTAGAACTCGATTTTCACACATAAGGAGGACTTTCTTTTCCTACATTTACACTCTAACCATCCCACTCACTGTCGGTCACTTAGCATTTAGTGGCATGTGCACAAAACACCGCTTAATGACTATTTCTAAATCATATGCGGATCTAGAGTGGAATTCCGGACACCCCCTCCCCTTTGGAATTAAAGGTGCATGTAATGTGTGTGCAAGGTAATGAGGACTAAACCAGAGCACAATATTATCATGTGTATAAAACTGGAACGATTGTTTGATATCCTTTTCCCAATTTACATAATTACCTGTGATTCCTGTATATATTCTAACCAAGCAGTATTGTTGATTTTTTTTTTCAATTTCAATTTGACTAGAACTCTTTGTGGAAATAATGTAAGTCTTCAACAAAGCATAGTACTTTGGATACATCGCGGTAACACTATATTAATTTTAGTAAAGCATGACATTTTGTGCCATTAAAGTTTGTACACTTGATATTTTCTTTGTTTAAAATTCAAATCAATCAAATAGCTGACGATATAGAAATAAAGTAAAAATATTGAACAATTATTCAATGTGTTGTAATCGTACACTACCAGTATCTGGAGACGGTAGTGAAATGAAGAATTCAAACATAACTCTCTGAAATTTCGCTGCATTTAGATAGATGAAGTACGTCAGTCGAAATTGTCATTTACTGCAAAAGAAAATAGCATATTCCCAGATCCATGGATATCATGCAGCATGCAACTATCTATTTTGTTTTGCTTGTAGGAGTTATGAGATTATCACTGTTCGTTATCTTCACCTTGCATGCAGAAAGTACCCTGAATAGGTGTCTGACAAAATCAAGTGACGAAGTCCTTGTACACAACGATGGATTCGAAAAACATGTGCCGGTCATGGTCACGGTCTGATAATATCGTGTAACTTTTGGAAGATGATGACTATTTAATATGATTTTAAGAGCGAATGAAACTTAATTGGTTGTTTTATAATAATTTAATTATTTACATATTGTTAAGTATCACATTTACTACAATTTTACGTTCTGTAGTAATTTTCTTGAGATCGATTAGGTGAACAACGTGAACAAGCATATGCTATGTCTCCGAGTGAAACATTACTTAACCGCCGAGTTTAACCTGAAAAAAAATATTTGGTAAACAATGCACACCCCTTTCTCACATCAAATATTCTTGAAAAAAGTGCATATCCTATTCGACAAAATGCGGTACTATGCTACACATCGACGTATTCTTCCTGATATTCAAGCATACATATGATGGTTTGATGAGAGAATCAAGTAAAAGAGGTTAGATTTGATCATAACAATTTCATTTATTTGTCTCAAATGAGCAATTTACATTTAGATTTTGATTTCTTTTTCTCGGATCCCTACTCTCTTTAAGAGGGGACAAGCCCCTCCTGCACTCTTCCCCTCGTCGCATCGCGACTCGGCCGTCTACTTTCAGCAGCCGGACTAGTCACAAATCAACAGGACTAGTAAATTATAAATTATGGTAGTCCTTTTCACTAGTATAATGAAAAAACGTAGTGTCAAAAACTGATTAGATCTTACACCTTTCATTATTTTGACAATTGCTGGAAAATATAAATATCTTTGACTAACGGCATTATATCTGCTGATGCACTGTCATAGTGATTGACTTTGGCATTGTTAATAGACAGTCTCTGCTTCATTCATAATTAGAAACTGGCCGAAAAAAGAATTGTTGAATGATTTATTAGACAAGGAAACCAAGGTTGTTCTCATATATCCGACATAATCGGCATGTATCAAGAGGTATGAGGGGGGGGGGGGGGGGGGGGGCAAAATATACGATCCTCTCCCATGCGGACTTCGGACGTGGTTTGAGACAATGAATATGATATATGATTCACACTTTTTTCCCTTTGCATAAATACTAATGCATTGAAATATTTGTTATATAAAGATAAATGTCAGGAGCCTGAATATTTTTCTTCTTCAAATAAATAGTGTAAATAGATGCAAGTGTATATGCTAAAACATTGAATATAATACCGACAAGATTATTTTTGTTAGGTTTTTCACGGTGTCAGTGTCAACTCTTGTGTAGAACTTATCACATTGTTTGTAATTCTTATCACACCCTATAAGGTTCACAGTCGGTCACACTGTCGTGTGTTGAAAAAAACAAACTTTTCAAGTTCGTTTTATAATATTTCTTTTCACATATATTCTGAATGAATTTCATGGTTTTTTTTACTACATGTACAATCCAATGTAGCGTTGGTTAGTGCGTGTTCCTTCGCTTAAAACATTTAGTGCGCTCGAAAAAAAAACAACACAAAGTGTTCATATACACACAATAATAACTTAAGGTAACCACGCGCTACATACATATATGATATTTTTTTAATTTAGATAAAAACAATGCAAATTGGATGCAAATGTAAATGCAATGTTAAAATTGAATGAATATATATGGGTTGCTCTACAATTCTTAGATACAATTACAGTAATCGTCCTTCACATCACTGCATATGCCGCATCGAATCATCTACAATTGATTAAAACCTTCGGAAAAAATCAATTGAACTTTTCAAATAAAACTTATAGTGCACACTTGTTTAATAAAACTTGAAGCATATGGCGACATAAATTGGATTATCTTCATATTGAGTTCATGGTATAGCTTTCTTGTTCATGACGTCGCATAAAGTGACGTCAAAATGGCACAACGTTATCGTAAACTATGCTGTATTTACATATGTATTATACATAAGTAAAGCTTTTTACGAAGACATCATAACAATTTCGTGGAAGTATACACCATATGAAATTATTTTGAGGAATATCATGCAAGGTGAAAATAACGAACAGTGATCAATCTCATTTAATGACTACATGTTCTTTCTAAAAATTTTACTTAGTTTCAATTTAGTATCAATAACACTAAAGAATATGTTATTTAAGTATTTTACACATAAACACCTTATACCAATTTTAGCCTCACCCTGGGAGGTCAGAACCCCTACACCGAGCATCAAGAAATTTAAAATTTTGGAAGATGTCTTCTTGCTCTATGTTATTATACATTTAGTGTATTTTTTTTTTTACACGTGTGCGGTTTTTGAATATTGGTCAATTTGGGCAGTATTTGTCCCTCACCTAGGGCTTGAAGGGGGGGGGGGGGTGAAATCTACGTTTTATGTCCCCGTTTTCCAAAAGATGTTTCATATCAAATTTGAAAAGAATGTAGTGGTAGTTAACAAGAAGTTAAAAATATTCAATTGCTAACTCACGACGCATAACGCACGGCGATGTACTACAACCAACTGCAATAGGTCACCTGAGTAAAGTAAGGTGACCTAAAAGATGCCTGCGCATGATGGTAAGTAATTTTGACCATGCCTAACTGGTTTGGGTCTTAATATATACCTACAAGGAAAATTTCAAATCAATTCAATAAAGAATGAAACAAAAAGTGAATTAGTGAAGATAACTAACAATGGTCAATCTCATAACTCCTATAATGAATACAAAAGTAAGAGTTGGGCAAAAGCGGGCCCCTGGACACACCAAATGTGAGATCAGGGCCCATATTTACTAAAGACGTAAACGTAGCGTAAATCTAGACGTAGCGTACGTTTACGTGTGGGACGGTATTCACTAACAGTCGTAGACGTAGATTTACGTCAGAAATAAGCGTAACTCTACGTGTGCTATACTAGTACACGTAAGCTGATCGTAACTTTAAGAATAAACAAAGCAAATGGCGACTTGTCAATTTTATCGATAATTTCTTGTGTAAAGACCTTACAAACCCTCTAGATGCATATAAGCTGGTTAGTAATACACAAATTAATTGTATTTATTCAGATTATCGTTTTCTTTGAGATCATCTGCAATTGTGTGACAATTCTCTAAATTTTGAACCCGATCTAATTTACCTTGTGGCGGATCTCAGTCCGATTTAAAAGCAAACCTCTCACTTCGCTCGATATACGGACATTCGCTGTTCGTATATCGAGCAAAGTGAGAAATTTGATTTTAATCAGACTGGGTGGATCTAACCTTGCCTTTAGAAATAATTGGGAAGCTTTTTATTTTAGTCATGCAGGTTATTTAAAAAAAAAGAAAATTTTGCCATTTATCTTATTATATAGGGTAGGTCTAGTATCTTTCAAGGAAATACATTTTTTTAATTTTCCAAACATGGTGGAATTAATGTGTATATATATGCAATCAAACATGCAATGTTTTAGATTTCAAAAGAAGAGAGTCACCGTGTCTACAAGAATACATGGTGATCGACAGCTATAGAAAAACTATTTCTACTTATAGATATGTGATCTTTACTTTGTGGTCATAAGCAAATATTGGTAGTCCAAATAACTATTTGTTACATTGTAACTTACACAACAGGGAAATGAGCCTCTAAATAAATATTTCTTTAAAAAAAAAAGATATGCATTTCATTCCAAGAATACAATTTTGTGTAATTTGTTTCAGAGAGCAATTGTGATGCCTACTAGTGTAGTCAGGTGTAGACTTTCAATCTTTCAGAGTGCCATTTCCTTTAACTATAATCCTACAGGAGTCAAACCTTCATTGATAATGCATATATATGAATATTTCTACCATTCATGATTTGTATGTAATTGACCTTTATATGTGATCAGCTAGGTAAAAGTCTTTGCAGTGTATATTACCAAACTCCAAGGACGATGCCTTCAACATACATATTATTTTGTTGAAGCCCCCCCCCCCCAATTTATAAAAATCTCACTGATAAAAGTTCATCCTGAAGGCTTCTCACATTAAACCGACATATGTATTAATGCTCCTCTTTACAAATTTTAACCCACCAGACAACTTTGTTGACAAATATTTAAGATTTATTTATCATGTCATCTTTTTAAAATCAAGATGTTAAAATCATTCTAGAAAAGGAAGTAATACATGTACATGTCAATATCAATAACAACATGAAAATTCATCTAAAAATGTATCTATTAACAAATATAATTACATGTACATAATTGTATGCATAGCAATGCATGCACATGTACTTAATTTCTTTAACATGTATTGTAACAAATTCTATTTTGCTGAATATCAAACTTTTTTTCATTTTACTGTCAATTTTTAAATGTTCATGATATCAATGAATAAATAAATATGTAAGATGACATCAATGTAGCAGATGAACCATCAGCATGGATTGATCAGTGGGTAGAGTACCAGACTACGGGTCATGGGTTCGATTCTCAATCCTGCCATATATGTTTGAATCATTCATCTGCTCGTCCTTTTACACAATCATGGCAATGAAAGATGAACATTTCTCGGTTTCGCAAAAGATTTTTCAGGCCATTACTGCAATGTACCCATAGACCTAGAAAAATAATAGTATTACATTGATTTAAATAAACAACTGTCATTACACTGCAATCAAATTCCATAAGGCTTGGAAAATACATGCAACATAATTGTTAGTTAAATAAACTGTAAAATTGTGATAATACTGATTTTATTTACAGTATATTTATATATACCGTACACCATATCTGGGAAGATATCATTAAGTATCACCTACAATTTCTAATTTTAATGATTTATAACCCAAGAGCCCATATTAAGAAAAACATTTCAAATGATCCCAAGGTCAACTTTAGTATTTTTTCATTAAGCATTCCCCTTGTAATGAAATTGGCTTCTTTCCAAACCAGAAAAAAAATACTTTTTAACCAAGAATGATAAGTTTCAGTTAAGGTCATTCACGTTTATAAATAAAAAATATTTTTGTGACATTTCAGGTACAATTCACTTGCATTCTATTTTCTTTCTACTAAATTCTCAGGTTTAATTAGTCTAGAGTTAACACATTTTGATAGTTCCTGGTTGTGGCAAGTGAAAATGTAAAATCAGCTGATATGTACTGAAGTAAGGTATATGAATGGGATTTTACTGTAGCAAAGAAGGTGAGAAAAATCTTTAGCACAATTGAGTATTGAACCTGGTACCTTTGCACTGAGCTACTCAAGCTGACATATAATACATGGTAGTACAACATTATAAATTTAAAGGGGCATATTTGCTGTGAAAGTGATTTTTATCTCTCAAAATCGCCCAATGGCAAAGGAATATGTATCACTGACTAATAAAAATATTTCTTCGGTAAAATAAAATAAAAAAAAAACAAAAAAAAAAACAACCAGAAACCTAACAAGAGGATCACAGGCCTTATCGGTCACCTGAATACTAGTGGAAAAGTATCATTACTTTCATGGACTATGAAATCTAGAAAAAAATCCTGTTCTAAATATCTAAACTAATTATATTATAATGTTCAGCAACAGTATAAAACACAAGATGTGTTCTTAAAACTTCACATCCCTCAAGGTGCATACACTGATGAAAGACTTTAAATAGGTGTATTCAAATGAAAACATCAAAAGATATGACTAATTTGGACTCATCTTAAAGTCATAACCCTGGGTTGTGAAATTCACCATTTTTTGTACATCCTTTTCTGCATTTATATTTCATACAGTGTCAGCAAACTTACACATAAATACTATATACTAGGTTTGGCCCCACCCTGGGGTCAAAATCCTTACTCTGGGGGAAATTAAATTTACAATTTTGGTAAAAGACTACCTGCTCTATCCATTTAGTTTCAATTCAGTATCAATAGCATTAAAGAAGATGTAATTTAAGTGTTTTATACACATAAACACTATATAATAAGATTTGCCCTGCCCTGGGGTCAGAACCCCTACCCCGGGGATCATGAAATTTACAATTTTGGTAGAGGCCTGCCTGCTCTACATCACTATGCATTTAGTTTTTCTTATATATGTGTGTTTCTTGATAAGATTTTTGAAAATTGGTCCCACTTGTCCCAATGATGCTTCATACCAAATTTGAAAAGAATTGGACTGGTAGTTATTAAAACGTTAAAAATGTTCAATTGTTAACGCACAACAAATGAAAACTAATTGCAATATGTTACTGAGTAAACTCAGGTGACCTAATAAAAGTACATTTGATAACCGCTTTTAGTGTAAAGAAATATATAAAGAAGAATTATTGGCTTGCAAGATAATATTAATTATTTAATCACCAAAATTACATATATTCATTTGCTTGCTTTGAGATTAAAAGGTGTTTCAAATAACTGAATACATGTGTTATTACTGATCAGAAATATATAATATAGAGCAATTTTTATTGAGTGTTGATTTCAAATTTTGGTGACAAAATTACAGCTATTATTTTGGAAATCATGCAAGAATTTTTAATATCGAGGAGATAAAAAATAATTTCAAAGAAACATAGTGTATGTCCTTAGATTGGTTAAATGTCTATTTGCAAAGAGGTGAAGATATGCTTAGACAGACAGATAGAAAACATGCAAAATTTGATCATAAAAACTCATAAATTTATGTTCTTAAATCTTTGCCTAAGGATTTAATCATCAATGCATTACAAAAATCATTACATTATGTACCATGTACAATAATTTGTTTTGGATTTTTTAAAACTTTGTAAGTACAGAAATAATTAAATGTGTACAAACAGTGGATATACTTACATCATATATATGTACTGTACATCTTGCATCCCAATCCTAACCCTGAGGCATCATGGAAAATCTTTCAGGAGAGGACATGAAGAGAAATGCATGTAAATCAAGGAATGTTGCTGTCTGTTGGCAATTTATTTCTTGACCACCTTTATGACCCTTTGAAAAATAACAGAGGTCAGCTAACTTGGATATCTAGTGCATGTTACATGTATATCACACCTAATGTCTCCAATTAATATATAGTCAATGTTATTCTACGTTAGATAAATTAACACTGACTTCACACAGTTGTACAACTGTAGTTGAATGCGATTTTGTTTCACAGTATTTTCTGAAAGTTTTGCACATGGATGTGCACAAGAAATAATTGAAATGATGCTAAAAGAGACTGTAACTGTTCTCATCTGGCACCGAGTCCATTCACCCTATCTACCTGTTCGCCCAGAGTATATATTGTTTAAAGCAATAATAATTTTCATATTTTATAACCATGCAATAGAGGGGCACGTACAAATCACACATTTTAGAATTAGTGCCTGTATATATAATGTATATTTTAGATTCATTTTTCACCAATATTCTTGTTTTTCTTTTTGAGAAATGATGTGAAAGCATGTGTGTACTTGTGTACAGGTAGCTATGATACTGCTTTGATGTTGTCCCAGTCATGAAATTAAAAAAATGGGATAACTAATTTTGAATTTCAATTGTGGTATTGTCAAAAGTTTGAAGTTTCCTTGTACACAAATGAGCTTGTGTCTTAACACTGTGTTAATAGTGGGCACATATAAAATTGTAAATAACTAACACATATGTATATGTGCTCACTATTTAGAAATTAAGATCCAGGTATTATAGCAGTTACATAGGTTGAGAACAAAATGAATAAAGGACAGTGATTTTGCGATGTGTGGCATGTACTGAATCCCCTTGAAGTCAATTTAACATTATTTAGGGGCCTAGTGACGAGTAGTCAGTGGTAAAACATTTAAGGTTATTACTACACAAACAACTTAACTTACTTGTCAGTCCATGCCGACTTCTTTTTGAACACCAACAGCATCGCAGATCCATGCACAAGTCAAATGCGTTAAATTTGATGAACCTTCCATTTGGATTTGTAAACAACACTGAATAACGGTATAGTTGATCGACATGCCGTTGGCAGGCATACGTTGAAATTCGTTGCTTTCTCACAAAGTTCTGTGTTCTTTTTCGTCACAATGCGGCGGTAGCGCAGGGAATTCGAAGTAAATACATTCTATAATTAGTGGGTAGCACGTGACCTGTGTGTACACAATGAAGTAAATGAGCAAATTCACACTTTTTTTACGCTTCGAAGTGAAAATAGCCACTGCGCACGCGTAAGTGCAATCGTACATCGTAAGTTACGTTTGCAGCTACGAACGGTTTTGTAAATACCATTTTATGAGTACGTAACTCTAATCTTAAGTCAGACGTAAATCCTACGTTTACGTCTACGAACTTTAGTAAATATGGGTCCAGGTGCCTAGGAGGAGTGATCATCCCCTCTCGGTCGGTCACATCCTCCATGAGCTCTATATCTTGATCAGGTAAACAGATTAATCCGTAGATAAAATATGTATGTAGAGAACGGTCTAAACAGTGATATGAAACACTGTCAAATAACATTCGACCAAACGAAAGTTGTATTTACAAATTAGGTCATTATAGCGATCCTAAATATTCCAAAACTCTGATTCATCATTCGTCTCTCTTTTCTTGAAGAACACAACTATCATCAGCATATTATGCAAATTTCCCCTTGTATCAGATTCGGACAAACTATTAGTCTCATCGACAGTGTGGTTGATTGTATTTTGCTTAACCTGTCGCTCGAGAATTTTTCACTCATATGGAGACATCACCAAGACCGGTGAAGGGCTTCAAATTTAGGCCTATGTTCGACGCTTATGGCCATTGAGCAGTGGGGGTTCTTTAGCGTGACACACCTACTGTGACACGGGTCATCCGTTTTTAAGGTCATCTCTAAGGACCCGTGACATTCACACCTGATGCCGAGCGTTTGGCGATGGAACTGTCACTACCTGTTTTAACGACTTCGGTCTGTCGTGGTACCCATCAGTCACACCAATCGTGATCCCTATCTCTTAATCAGGTAAACTTAGTAGTCCGTAGTGTAAAGACCAGTCTAACAATTGGTATGAACTACCTCAGTTTTTTTTCTTCATTTTTGTGATTATTTTCCCTTTGAATAACGCCTTCATTTGAATAAACTTGAAAGCCCTTCACCCATGGATGCTTTGTACCAAGATTTGTTGAAATTTGCCCAGTGGCTCTGGAGGAGAATATCAAGTTGAGAAAAGTTTACAATGACGATGACAGACAACGGACAAATTTTAATCAGAAAAGCTCACTTTAGCCTTCGACTCAGGTGAGCTGAAATGTAAATTCTTCACACATTTAATAACTTACCAGTTTGGTCCCACCCTGATACAAAAACCCCTACCCTTGGGATCATCAAATTTACAAATATAGTAAATGACAACCTATTCTTTCTAAATATTCATTTTGCTTCAATTTACTATCATTAACACAAAAAGATGTATATTAAGTGTTTGGCACATAGACAATATATACCAGGTTTGGCCCCACCCTGGGGTCAGAACATCACCCCTTGGATCATGAAATTTACAATTTACAACAGGGCATCCTGCTCTATATCACTTTGCATTTAGTTTTTCTGACATGTCTGTTGTTCTTTATAAGATATTTGAAAATTGGTCAATTTTGGGGGGGGGGGGGTTGCCCAGCCACTAAAACCCTAGGTGTGATGGAGTTCTGGAATTTACAAGTGATGTCCCGCTCGTCCCAAGGATGATTCATACCAAATTTGAAAAGAATTGAATTAGTAGCTATGAAAAAAGTTAAAAGTGTTCAATTGTTAAGGCACGACGCATATCGCACAACGACAGATGGCAACCAATTCCAATAGGTCATCTGAGTAAACTCAGGTGACCCAATAAAAAAATAAAATACCTGCTTGTCTCATCAAAATTGGAAAATTTTGTCCTGAAAAACTTCTTCGTGTAATGGGTTTTGGCCTGATGTAGAATAAACATTTGGCTTCTTTACCCCACACCATATCATTTTTAATATGTTGTATAACTATATATAAAGCGCGTAGAACAATATATTTAAGTGAAATATTTTAATGTCGTTATTATAGAGTATTCTTAACGGAAAAGTATTGCTGAGTTAATGATACTTTCCGGTTAAGAGGGCTTTTATAAATTAACAACCGCATCTAACAGTTAAAGTATTTACTAAAGACTCTTTACGAGAATATACCGCTGGTTAGACAGCAGAGACGCACTGTGTTTCTGCCAACAGTGACAAAATAAATTCAAATAAGACTTCATTTGTATGTAACAATATTATATTCTAGTAAAACACTCTTTAAACAATGCAATATTAAATAACAGCTTTACAAGAAACCGGAGATCTAAGTTTATCAAAATTTCTCATACAAACATCAAGTTAAATGTAGTACTATACAAAATGTCTGATACAATCATCATACTAAATGCGGTACTATACAAAATTTCTGATAGAATCATCAAACTTAATGTAGTGATATAAACTAGCATTCTGAGAGTATTACTTGGCAATATATAGGCCCCTACCGGTTGAAAAAATTACTGTACCACAACAATATTCAAAATTCATTATGTAGATTATGGTAAAAGGGAAAATTAGGGAACACGGATAGGGATGGTTTGAAATCAACTACTATTCGAGTAGAGACTAGACCAGAAAAAAGACAAATTTATAATTAGGTTTATGTCTTTAACCAAGTCAATAAACTGTAACATGTAGTTGATCATGAATAATTTAGCTATATTGTTGTATTAATATGCTAGATGTTTTAATGAGTGCAGTACTCTTATCTAGAGAGATAAGAAACTTGAATGTAAACTAACAATTCATGGTATTTATCTAAGTCCAAGAGTCATAATTTAATGAAAAATGAACGAAACAAGATGAAATTCGAACTTGATCAATAACTTATTATGCCAAAGCAATGTACCAAATATCCAATGAATATCTGCAAGCACAACAAAAATAAGTCTGGAAAACTGATTTTGCATGCTATTTTTCTAAGTCCAATGGCCATAACTAAATGAAAAATCAACGGATCGAGACGAAATTCGAACTTGATCTGTAACTTGGTATGGCAAAAGCAACATACCAGATATGAATTGAATATCTGCAAGAGCAGAGAAAAAATGCGGAAAACTGGGCTGACGGACAGACGGACGGAGTTCAAACCTAAACTCCCCTTTGACTCCGTCGATAGGGGACTATAAAATGCTGATACAAACATCAAACTAAATGTAGTACTATACAAAATTTCGAATACAAAAATCAAACTAAATGTAGTAATACAAAAACAAATCTGAAACAAACATCAAACTAAACGTAGTAAAATAAACAAAATTCTGATACACCCATCAACCATCAAGTTTAAACATGCACAATTTCTGACACAAATATTGTTTTTCATGACAAGTATGTTGCACTCATTAAACGTAATGTCTATACAAATTCTGGTACAAAAATAATATTGTTTTCAGAACACCATTGTTGCACACTGGAGTCGATATTTAGCTTATTCTTATCAACATACACCAAAGACGATTACGTTTGTGGAATCTGATCCATGTCCTCAAAAGGATTCACTCAACTTAGAATTAAATTTCAAAAAGAAATAGTCTGCTTGTCCGTAATATATAGCAAGTTAAAGTCCAAAGGTTTTGCCATTTAAGTTGATGATAGATCATTTTCTTTGATAGTTCATCAGAAATTTTGTCTGGAAACACAGGTGGAGAATGGAAGATGATGTGATGACAAGTTATCGGTGAATGGTTAATATCAATGTAACAATAATTTCCTTTTTGGTGATAGTAGTATTGACATTTAAAAAACACGAAAAAAGCTATCACATGTCTTTTTTATATTCAAGAAACAACACTTCCCCTAAAACACATTGAAAAAAAAGTGTTACACATCACCGAAAACAAACGTCATCTCACCTTTATTGTTGCTTCTAGTTGTGACATGTACAAAACATGGTCAAACTATCACATATCTGTTTTTATTTTTAAAAAAACAGCATTTCCATCTAACCCCACCCACCCCAACCCCCAAAACACATTTAAGAAAAGTCACGAACTTCATTGTGTGAAATTCTAAAAGAGAAATACACTCAGGTGACATTAACTATACTTTGATTGCAGGACCAGATATGACACATATTGGACTTAGTCCTTTCTATCAGAGTCAATTTAGTTACCCAGATACCTTATTCATCTTTATTCTCACTGGTCTCTAATTTTTTATCATCGCCGCTTTCCTCTACATCATTATTTTCAATGGTCCCTGATTCAGCAGTGTCCTCATCTTCAGGGTCAGGTTCCTCGCTGTTATCCTCAGACTTTAGATCATCACTGTTTTCTTCAGACTCGGACTCTTCATTGATTTCCAGCTCTGTTTCAGATTTCTGATCTTCCTCATAACTTTAAGTTTTAATGATCTCTTCATCTTCCTCTGGATTATCTGAAGTACCAACATCAGAAGTTATGTAAACAGAGCTCGTGTCAAGTTAATCTTTACATTAGACATTTTAGTAGAAAATAGCGTGCATGAAACAAAATGAGATGAGTCAACCAAGAAACAATATCTAATACGGAACTTTCGGGATATGCCGGAACGACCGATTATATTTGACGTTTATACACCACGGTCACGTGTTAATAACCAACTGTAGGGCAAAGTTGACATCGATACGTATGATGTTTCGCTAACAGACGGCCCGTAAAGAGCTATGCGCAGTCCCACGATGACGATCCAAGTCAAGATCGGTGCTTAGTACCTGGGTGTAAATTAGATGGAAGGGAAAAGGCGCATTTAGACGTGTACCATTGGATGCAAGGCGTGAAGTTTTACTGAGATCCTCAAGATATTCCCTAGATTTATTTTCGCGCCGACTGGCATAATTTAATCAATTGTATTTTCCTTAAAAAATGGTTGTAGTTATTCCTTTCTATCAAAGATAGCATTTAAATGCAGGAAATTGATAGCAATTGAGATATCCCATGTTTATTTACTTAGTTGTTAGTGTAATCCGGAAGTGACATGCCCTACAATTACGTTCAACGCGCGATAAAAGTCAAAGTGGATCCGTATCTCGAAAGTCCCGTATTGTGTTATGAATTCACTTATAAATTAAAAACAAATAGCTTTAAACAAAACGTTTACTAGTTTATTTAACCTATGTAAACAAAAAGATGACACAAACCTGGTCTACATAACAACACTGTATCTCGCAAGTACCTTGACTACTGACATTCAATTTTTTGCTGATCAATAGTAATACCTTAGTTAAGCATTCAAAACATTAAAATAAAAAATAAGGTTTGAAAATGTTCAACTTAAATCGCGTCCATGATCCTTTAATGTAAATCAAGTTAAACTATACATCAAACAAATTAACATGCATTAGCATTGATGTTTGATGTTGGGCTATGAAAAAGATCCAACGATTTGCAACTTGAAAAAAGTAAAACAAAGTCAACTTCATGAAAGATATCCAAACTGGAAGACTACAATAAAATTATTCTTCCTGAAATAGTGAGATAGAAGGAGAGATATATGTTGACAATGAAATGGATAGAGATTCAGACAACAGACTTGATAAAATATATGGAATTAAATATATAAATTAACATTATTTTATATTCTTTGTAAATTTATAATTCATTGTTTAAAATTTAACAAAGTTATTTGGGCAGATGAAACAATTCGCAGGCTGATAATATTCCCAGTGTAACCACACCAAATATTAGACAGAAAAAGAAAGTTTCAAGAACTCTGGTGTATTAAAGTTGTTTTTAGGGTGTTCTGACATTCGATTCTTGTCATACAGTGACTTTTGCTACAAACCCCTAAGCTCATGACAGAGATTGGTGTTATGTACATAATCTGAGTCAAACCGGTATACAATGTAGATTTTGTCCACACCTGCTACAGAAACATACAGCATTTCACAAATCAAAGCTGTGTCAATATCACTTATATTTGTTACGTAAAAGAAATAGAATAAAGACATGTCAAATCTTAAACTGACAATCATGAATGCTCTACAAATCTCAACAATAATTATTTCAGAATGCTGTTAAGAAAATATACGCAATAAAAATCGATTGAATCCCAACCGAAAACAGAAAACTGTATTAAGTCCACACTTTTAATAATGCACAAAAAGTGCATATAATTTTAGACTTACACTCCTCTTGCAAAGCACTGAAAATTAATTTCCCTGGGATCCCTTAAAATGAAAGTAAACCCTTTCAGCACAAGTGAAATGGGTGCAACAAAGAAAAAGTACGTTTAACGTGTACTAATAGAGACATCATATTTTACCTATATCAAATTATATTTGTCTAAACAACTAAAATTAGCTGGTGGATTGAAGTACACAAATTTGACAACCAGAACTCCGTAAACCCGATGTCAACAAATATAAGAACTTGTCGTGTGAAACACATTTCATCCAAACATTTTACTTCATGGATTTTAAACAAAACATGTTTACTAAGTGCTAAATCTTCAATACTCGTTTAATTCAATCGATAATCTAATTATCAACACTTAAAGTAGAAATAAACACGATCTCGAACATGGTCTAATCAAAAGCCACATTCTAATTAGAACTAAATACTACACCTTCTTATCACACCCCACATTATAATTATATTTAAGTAATTATTAGTTTTAATCATAACTCACATTGTCAAAAGAACATAACTCATCATCCAATCATAGCCCCGATTTTAACTAGCATTAATCATTATCTCTAATTATAATCCACATTGTAATTAGAATTAACGCCTAGATATAACCGACATTCTAATTAAAATCACTCACTATTTCTAATTCTGATTATTATAACCTATGCCCTAATGAAAACCAATCAATACCTTTAATCACAGCCAAAGTATATTTAAAAATAAACTTATCTTAATGAAATCTGACCTGTACTCATAACTCACATTGTAATTAAAACATCACTATCACAATGTCATAGCATAAAAATAAATATAATGGATTCATGTGTAGAATTTGATGTTATTTGTACTGACTGATATAGTATAATAAACTCTAGTCCTATTAGTACTTACCAATCAGAGAATATCTCGTTTTGTATATATCTGATATAGTACAATAAACTACAGTACTACTAGTACTTACCAGAAAGAGAGTATCTCCTCTATATATTTCGGATATAGACCAATGAACTACAGTACCTCTAGTACTTACCAGTCAGAGAGTACCTCGTCTGTATATATCTATATACAGACACCATGTTGTTGAGGGCTGACCCGACCCAGAGAAGGTGAGTTTTATCATCATAGTTCAGGCTCCATGGTATGTTTATCCCGTGTTGTTGTGTCAATAACAGAGACAGGAAGTGGCCGTCCTTGTCAATCATATGTACTGTGTGGGTGTTAGGATCACACACCATGATGTGCGACAGCGCGTCTGTGCAGATTCCACGTGGTTGTAGTAATGGTTCCGATGGAGGTCCTGTGTAGAAAAATCGATGTCTCCCCCCGCGCTCTGTCACCACTACACGGTTACTGTCAGACACAATCATATCACCGTTCTTATTCTCTGTGATATAAAAAGGAAGCCTATAGAGCGTACGGCGTTTGTTGTCATGCTGTATAGTCAGGATGTGTTGACCACTACTGTTGTACCGGGTTACCTTGGCTGTCTTTGTATTAATTTTAGACATGCCGGTCATCAGATCTCCAGTGGACGGGGAGCAGTACACACATTGTGGCATCCATTGTGAGGTACTCTCTACCAGTGTGGTGACTGCTTTATTGTCCGCTGACAGTTTGTTGATGTTACAATCACTGTCTATATAAATCAGTTCACAAGAACTATTCACTGTGTGAATTCCTGTAAAGAATGGTGTTACCTCTGTCAAACGGTGAATAGTGTCTCCTGTTGTGTCTGTCAAAATGAGATTGAATTGATAAGAGACCCACACCCGGTCTAACATCACACGAGATATGTGTAACACATTACGAGCACCTTCCACACAGACAGAGGTGTGTAATACAGGTGTGGACGTCAGTTTTACAAACGAGTATATTTCTACTTGTCGTTTTCCTGTTGACGTTTCGATTTCGGGGTTTCCCCTCAATAACTGACTGACATCCTCCAAGTTGAATCCCTCAGTCAGGGACAGCAGCAGGTGTTGTGGAATATTAGGGGTGTCCTTTATCTGGGGTACACGACTGGTCTTTATAAACAAGAGGAATTGTACCGCTTTGTTTGCTGATTGTTCATATATGTCTTCATAGTTCTGTATGTGGGTGAGGTGTCTATTCATTTTTCTCTTCTGTTGTTGTTTTACATCGATCAATAAAGCTCTGCATCGTCTTTTAGCATCACATACCGCAGTGTCAATCAGATATTTCAGTCTCTGGGCTTTTGTTGACATCAGTGATTGACGGTGACATATTTGTGGGGGACATTTTTTTATATCAGTTTGAATTTCTGCCAGGAGAACAAGAGAGCTATAGAGAGTCTCATTTCTGATGTTGTTAATGATTTGTCTGTGTTGTTGTCGCTTTGTTTGATAGGCTGTTCTAATGTCCAGTATTTGGTGTTTTTGGTGCTCTAAACATCGGCAACAGATAGGAAGTTCACACGACTGACAGTACTTTTTATAGAACCTGTCTGGATGTTTGACACAGATCTCTTGTCTGGGAATGTAGTTAAACTTCTCACGGTAAATCACAACATGATGGTATATTGTATCTAGATCAATGACATGTTTCTCTTTACACTGTAAACACAGATCACGTTTACATGTGTTACAGTAACTATCAGTGTTCCCCTGACATTGAGAACATTGCCGTACTTTTAGCTGAGTGCTGATTCTTAGTGTGTCCATGATGTGGTGGATGGGTGTCTTTTGGAACACAATCTACAAAAATAAAACATACATTATTAGGTTAAATCACGTACAGCGTTAAATGCATTAACATATATTATATTTTTTTCTGTTCTAAGCTTTACATCATTTCACATATCAACATATTCACAATATACATCTATTTGATACATTGAGGTGATCTACGCAATTTACAGACTGATTTCAATTGACCTATGTCGACAAGTACATTTATTGAATGCTAGGGCGAAATACAGAAACTGCTCTGTTTCCATTAATATTCAAGTCAAGTTAGGGTAGGTTTGTAGGAAATAAAGGATATGCTTGTGGTTAACACCACTCACCTGAATCACCTTACTGTTATTGATCAGCTTAGAACACTGATAGTGGGACAACAATGATATAAGACCTGTCCATAGACAAATGTATACACTAAATGTCTTTTCGGTAACTAGCCCTTTTCTATTGGTTATGAAAAGTATGTGATTTTTGTAAGTCTGAAGTAGTATGACTCTTGTTGACCTATGACCTAGGGATATGATATCTGAATGTATTTTGTTTTATTCTGTATATCTAAGCTAAATTCTAATATTCAATAGCAGTGTAAAACATGGTGTGTTCTTAATACACAAATGCCCCTGGTAGTACTAATAATGACAGAAGCCTTTACATGTTACATTTAACATTAGATGACCGATTTGGACCCAGTCATGAGTCAGAACCCCGGGGTGGTGAAATGTACAAGTTTGGTACAGTCCCTTTGCCTCTTCTAATTTTACATGTAGTTCTTATACAATATCAACCAATTTCAAGACGATTTTATTATCGATATAGGAAACCAAAAGCCCATACCCCCGGAATCATGAAATTTACCATTTTGCTAAAGGGTTCCTGTTAAATACTTACTTAGTTTCAATGTAGTATCAGTAGCATTAAAATATGTTATTCAAATGTTTTACACATAAACACTAGATGCCAAATTGAGCCCCACCCTGGAATCGGAATATTTACCCAGGGACTTTTTTGGCTAGAGGCCGTCCTGCTCTATATGACTATGTATTCAGGTTTCATCACAGATGTCCAGTTGCAGAGGAGAATATTTGAGGAAATTGGTCAATTTTTATTAGTTTTTATGCCATCCCTCTCCTTCTGCCCTAGGGGTGCTAGAATCCTAAAATTTATCATGCATCTCCACAACCTTGATTCTTTATATCATATTTAAAAAAGAATTGACCAGGAAATTATCCACAAGTTGAAAATTATCAATTGTTAATGCACGACAATTGGTGCATATCTTAAGCAATAGGTCACCTGAGCGACTCGGGTTACTTAAAAATGTCATTTGGACAACAGCAATTTAGTATAACCAATATGTTGCCCACAGCTTTAGACAACACATCCATTCTTGAATACACAATATATGCTGTTCTCGTACCCAGTCAATAAATGTCAATAGATGTATAATTGTAATTCTTCTTGACTGTTAAGAAATATGGACGTACAACATAATATACAAACCTATGCAGTAACTTGTCTATAGCCCTAACCTTTGTCAGAACAGGAAGTGAGAATTTGACTAACGTTGAATCCCCTCTACTTAAGGATATTATGTGTGGTCAAAACTGATGCTGAAGGAGGAAATATGAAAAAGTTACAATGAATGGCAAACAGATAAACTTTGAATAAATATGAGCTGAACCACTGAACCTAAATACAGCATTATTTTTTTCAAAACAAGAACAAATTAAATGTGTTTTGAAAAATATATATATGTAGTATGGCTGCATTAAATATTTGTAAATTTCACACCCATGCCTCAACACCAATATGGCTAAAATGATTTTGGTTTTCTGGATAAGATCAAGGGCACCAAGTCATAAATCATGGTATTACTTCTTACCAAACGAAACTTTTAAGTATATTAGTTATCTCTCAACTACATATACCCACATAAAATCTCAGGGTGTATAATATTTTGACATCTTTTAATCTTAGAACCCGTGACCATTACATACATTACTGATATGTTTAATTTCACCAATAGTAGAGTATGGATAGGATAAGTAATGCCCTGGTGTATATTGACTCGGGTAGATTAACACATATTTCGAATTTGACTCCACTTTTTGGCACCTATCATAGCTCTAAAACTTCAATGCTATTTCGGATTTCAATCATTTCGGCTGAGCATCACGGAAGAAACATTATTTATCGAAATTTGCATCTGGTGCATCAAAATGGGTACCGTATAAGTTTTGAATTATTTAACATTCGTATTGTTGTGCGATTCTTTTAGAAGCTGACTGGAAAAACAAGGGTCCATGGACCACATCACTCATCTGAGTCACATTGACTCTACGTTTGTTCAGCTGATGGGATTTTAATCTTATCAATCCATGTAAAGAAGTTTTATAATAAATTTCCATTTATCTCGCCCTGTGGTTTTTGAAAATAATATTTTAAAACCTTTTTCCTAAGTGCAAGGGATCCCGATTAATCCAATAGCCCATTTGTCAGAGGAAAATTGTACTGCTATGTAAATCTTTAATTCCCTATTGTGGAACCCATGGGAATCATGATTTTTACAAACTTGAATTTGCACAATAGTACGAAGTCTTCATATAAATTTTAACTTTGTCGGCCTAGTGGTTTTTAGGGAGATTTCCCTATATATTTGTATGTAAAATGTGATTCCTGATTTTGACCCTACCCTACCCCCAGAGGCCATGATTTAGCAAAACTGAATATGCACTATGTCTGAAACTTGACTTATTCCTGTTCACTCCATGGGGAGTATAGGGCCGCACAATGTCTGAAAACTTTCATGTAAACTTGAACCTCTCTGGCCCAGTTATCCGTGAGAACAAAATATTTAAAGATTATCCCTATATATTCCCATTTCAATTTTTGATCCCCTACTGTTGCCCCATTGCGGATGGTTTGCATGAAGTTTCATTGAAACTGGCCAGTGGTTATACAGGAAAAGATGGAAATGTGAAAAGTTTCTGGACGGACGGATGGCAAACTAAAGGTAATTGCAATAACTCACTTGAGCTTTCAGCTCAGGTGAGCTAAAACAAGTTCACGTATTCAATTATTTCTCAGCAGCCAGACAGACTAAAAACAGTTTCAATGACATCCAAATTCATGCATAATTCTGTGTAGGTGTATGTGTATGAAGGAGCTGTTATCTTTTTAACATCACCTCTCTTTCCATAGTAATGCAAGACCCCATGTGAGTATCACCATGGTGATACATTCGCTTTGATATGAAACATTTTTGTAGAAAACAAATATCTTGCCATGTTCACTGTTAGTGCTCTGCATTGAAATTCAAATTTCGAATTAGCAATAGGTTCATGGGCATTAACAGTAACTTGAGTAGCATATATGTATATTGGAAAGTGGTGTCTGTTGAGGAGGGATTCTTTTAAAAACGAAGAACCGAATGGACTTCATATTCTGTGATCAATCATCACATATCTGTTCAAAAACCATGTCTGTCATGCTTTTTTTTCGTATTACAAAGTTGTCCACGTGATGCAAAATAGGAGGGGTGGACAGAAAATGGCTGTGTAGACATACACGGTGATTTTTACACACCATCTAACCCTAACCTGCAGGGACTTATACTATGAACTTCATTTTGTTTATTTTATATTCAGTTTGAAATGTAAAAGAAAGATTTTCATGTTAAATATTTTTTTTAATAAAGACTGCATATCAAGAAGTTTACCGAAGAAACACTGCATCTTTAATGTACAAAACAGCTCTACGCTAATACCCAAGTCCCTGACCCAAGAATAGTATGAATGGTGGAAGATTCACGCCTCAATATCAACGATCGCGGTAGCTCAGTGGTAAAACATTTGTACTGTGATCCGTAGACCAGAGTTTGACAAGGAGGTCTTGAGTTTGAGTCTCACTCACGTTAAACTGAAGGTGTGAATATAAGTAGTGATTCTTCTTTTGTCAAACAATCTTGACAAGTAAGAGTTATTCCTCTTTTCAGATATGATCCTAAAAATGGAGATCCCGTGCTGTGACAGACATTGACATGTTAAAGAACCATTACTGTCACAGTACCGAACACTAAGAATTGATGTAGATTTGTGGTTATTCACTCACACCTGGTGATGTCTCTGTGTGAATGACCATTTTTTGAAAAATGAAATGATGTATCATGTGGGTGCAGGAGTCCTGAAACTTACAATTTTTTTCCTCGCTGTCCCAAGAATGCTTTCACTTTTTTATTTCTAGCAGATGACACACGACGACAGACGGAAACAATAGCAATAGGTCACCCGAGTCATTCAGGTGACCTCAAATAACCAATATCATTAAGCTGTGTTAAATATTGATATCCTTCTTAAAACATTCCATGTCATTCATAGCGAGTGCTACAAATACAGGTAAAGTATACATGTTATAAGGAAAATTGTATACTACCACTCCGCTTTTGTCTTCTGTTTCTCTTTCACACAGATGTCAAAAGTTGTCTACGTTGATGATAATTTCATAATTCTGTAATATATGTTACAATTCTAGCATACATACATTGTTTGTTTGGGTTACTGTGAAGGGATGTGGAATGAAGTACAAAGTTAAGAGCTTTCGTCAATGTGGAGTGAGGTACAATGTTAGAGTTTTAGTCATTGTGGAGTGATGTACAATGTTTATTAGTGATATATTCAAATTGGAGTGATGTAAAATGTTAGAGTTTGAATCAATGTAGTGTGATGCACAATGTTTGTTTCAGTTTGAATCAATGTGGAGTGATGTACAATGCTTGTTAGGGCTTGAATCAATGTGGAATGATGAATAATGTTTGTTAGAGATTGAGACAATGTGGGGTGATGCATAATGTTTGTCAGAGTTTGGGTCAATGTAGACTAATATACAATGTATAATATAGTTTGAGTCAATATGTAGTGATCTATTATGTTTTTGACAGTTTGAGTTTATATGGATGGATATACAATGTTTGTTAAAGCCAATGTTGGGTGATGTACCATGTTGTTATAAATCGTGTCAATGTTGATTGATGTACACTGTTTGTTTGAGTTTGAGTGATGTACATTTAAAATGTGTCTTAGAGCTTGAGGAAATGTGGAGTGATGTAAATTGTTAGAGTTTGAGTCAATCTCGAGTGATGCACAGTGTTTTGTTAGAGCTTCAGTCAATATGGAGTGATGTACAATGTTTTTAAAAGTTTGAGACAATGTGGAACAAAGTACAATGTTTCTTAGAGTTTGAGGCAATGTAGTGTGATTTGAAATGTTTCAGTCAATGTGGAGTGATGCACATTGGAATGCTTCAGTAAATCTCGAGTGATGTAAAATGTTAGAGTTTGAGTCAATATGGAGTGATGTACAATGTTTGTAAAAGTTTAAGACACTGTGGAGGAAAGTAAAATGTTTGTTAGAGCTTGCATAAATGTGGAATAATGTACATTTTAGAGATTAAGTCAACATGTAGTGATGTACAACGTTTGAAAATTGCTAAGACAATGTGGAGCAACGTATGATGTTTCTTAGACTTTGGGGCAATATGGAGTGATGTACAAAGTTAGAGTTTGAGTCAATGTGGAGTGATGTATAATGTTTGTTAACGTGTTAGATAATCTGGAGCAAAGTAAAATGTGTCGTAGAGCTTCAGTAAATGGAAAACAGTGTAAAATGTTAGTTAGAGTTTGAATCAATATGGAGTGATGTACAATGTTTGTAAAAAAAAAAAAGATAATGTGGAGCAAAATAAAGGGTTTCTTGGAGTTTGAGGCAATGTGGAGTTATGCACAGTGATTGTTAGTGTTTACGTCAATGTGATGTATATCTAAAATGTTTGTTAGAGCTTGAGTAAATGCGGATTGATGTAAAATATCAGAGTTTGAGTCGATATGAAGTGATACGCAATAGTTGTTAGAGTTTGAGTCAATGTGGAGTGATGCACATTTAAAATGTTTGTTAGAGCTTAAGTCAATGTCAAATGATGTAAAATGTTAGAGTTTTAGTCAATGTGGAGTGATTTACAATGTTTATTAGTCTTTGTGTCAATATGGAGTGATGCACAATGCTAGTGTTTTAGTCAATGTGGAGCGATCTACAATTGTTGGTAGAGTTTGAGTCAATATGGAATGATATACAATGCTTGCTACAGTTTGAGTCAATAATGATTGGTATGAAATGTTTATTAGAGTTTGAGTAAATATGAATTGATGTACAATGTTTATTAGAGTTTAAGTAAATGTGGAGTGATGTACAACGTTTGTTTAAGTTTGAGTCAATATGGATTTATGTACAGAGTTTGTTTGTGTAAAAGTCGATGTGAAGTGATGTACTATATTTGTTCGTGTTTGTCATAAAATATTTGTTTCCTGCTCGTCAAAAAAAAAAAAAAAACAAAAAAAAAAAAAAAAGCATTGTGTGAAACTTTCTAAGTCCAAGGGGCATGGCTCTGTTAAAATATTTTTGCATGACCAGGTAGGGAGTAGCTGTGTTTTATGCATTTTAGGTTTGACTTTATGACGGAGGTAACGGTAGGTGTTAGTATGATAAAGATCCTTCACTAATACCTGAAGCATCACGCATTGGTGAAGATTTTGTGATATTTAACCTAAAGTTGGTGAAGTTTCAGTAGGAGTAAAACAATCTGGAATGGAACACAAAACAGCATGTAATCTTAGATATCGCATCCTGTTTTCACTATTATCAAATTTATACAAATAATCCTCTTATTAAGTAAATAGCTCACCTTATTTTAACTATTACCAATGTTATAGAAATCCTCTTAGTAAAATGGTAGGGAGTACTGAACATGTTTTCTTTACCCCCCCCCCCCCCGACCCCCTCTATCCCAACTTGTGGCAATATTGAAAAGATGATTTCAAATTTCTTATTGATATATGTCCGATGATTGGTAAACATGTGAATAGCTAACAGAAGACAAGTATGACAAACTTTGATAAGGAAAATTCAGCTGTAAGCTTAAACTTAAACTGAGATCATAAAAAACTCAGTTGTGAGTTTAAACATCTTTAAAATGTTCTGAGATTATAACATTTAAATATCAATCTTAAAACTTTTACCAGCGCCCTTTTTCTGCTGTTCTGTCTTTGCGATGCTTGTATAACTAGATGGTATCACCTGTGGAAAGAAAAAACAATACACAGTTCATCATATACTAGTGTGTGTTAGTTACTGCATTGAAATGTATTCATCAGAAATAGTTACAATGCAAGAGTAGTCTTGGAAAAGTATCAGGAGTATGATGCCCGGAGCCTGGTAAAGTTAGGAGTGGGGATGTGAAACTTGCATATTTACAAGTCCAAGCAGAAAATTTAAATCAGTACCTTTTTCTGTGATGTTTCTACTTTTGTCCGATGCTATCGATTCATACAATCATGGTGTGAAATGCAAGGTCTTGTTATAAAGATCAACCATGACACTGCTGTATTTGAGAAAAAGAATTCTCCATCTATATTCCCATTCAAAACATGTATCCCTATTGTGAACCCACATTATACACGGGGGTCTGGATTTGGGGGTACTGATTTGAACATATACTTGCTCAAGTCTCTATGTTTGATAATCATTGCTCTCTTTAATGCTTTTAATAATGCCAAACATAGAGACTTGTAAACCCTGCAAAATCACCGACCAGAATACAGTCGGTAAAGGGATCATATTACAATGCTGCAGTGTGGTGCTGAAGAATTGCTGATAAGTTGACAGGTGATGTATGGCTATTGGGATTTCCAAAATGTTACAAAGTTGAACAATTAAAACTTCTCTGAATTAAAATGAACACGGAAATATCTAATCTTCTAAAGTTATATCATAAGAATTATGAAATTATAAAGCAGTTGTCTATAAGTGATTTAAAAGTCAACCAGAAACTAATATCTTAGATGTTCCATGTCCACAGGATTGCAACAGATTTCCTATTGTTTACTTATAGTTTGTCTTAAGTTTCAAAACACTTTCATTCACCTTATTGACTTTTCTTGCAAACTTAAGGCAAACTTTATTAGTATGGGTGTCTGGATTTATGTCAATGTGCAAGTAATATCTTTCAATTAACACAAAATATTCTGTTTTTTATGATCCTTGGAATAACTTTGCAAAATTCACCATTATTTGTACATTCTTTTCTGCTTTTCCAAATTATGCAATTAGTTTTTATACTGCATCAGTAAACATAAAGAAGTCCTTCAAATGATAAAAACAACAAGAGATGTTTGTAAAACACATATGCCCCCATGGTGCAAAATTGAAAAGGGTTATACATACACATCATTTAATTTAGAGTAGCATCATCAATTCAAAATACTGAGCAGACAATACCTTTCTATGTCAAGAGTGGATTGACCATGTGACCTAAAAATCAATAGGGATCATCAACTCCAGGCGATGTACCAGTGTACCAGGTTTGATGTCTGTCAAGCAAAGGGTTCACAAGATATTGAATGGACAGTGTATCCCTATGTCCAGTGTGAATATTGACCTTTGACCATGTGACCTTAAACTCAATAGGGGTAATCTTCCCCTGAACAGTGTAACAAGTTTGATGTCTGTCAAGAAAAGGGTTCTCAAGATACTGAGCAGACAGTATATTCACATGTCTAGTTTGACCCTTGACCTTTGACCATGTGATCTCAAAATCAGCAGGAGTCATCTTCTCCTGAAGGTATACCAGTGTACTAAGTTTAATGTCTGTCAAGCAAAGGGTACTCAATATGTTGAGCGGACATTATATTCCTATGTCCAGTTTGACCTTTGACCATGTGACCTCAAAATCAATAGGGGTCATTTTCTTCTGAAGATGTACTGGTGTACCAAATTTGATGTCCGTCAAACAAAGGGTTCCCTAGACATTGAATGGTCAGTGTATCCCTATGCCCACTTTGACCCTTGACCTTTAACCATATGCCCTCAAAATCAGCAGGAGTCATTTATTCCTTAGGATGTACAACTGTGCCAAGTTTGATTTCTTTCAAGCAAAGGGTTCTCAAGATATTGAGCGGACATTATATTCCTATGTCCAGAGTAGATTGACCCTTGACCTTTGACCTTTTGGCCTGAAAAATAAAGGGATCCTCTTCGACTCATAACCAACCCACATATGAAATATCATTATCATCAAGTGAATGGTTATCAAGATATTGAGTGGACAACATGTGGTCTACCGACCGACCGAAAGGTGCAAACCAATATGTCCCTCTTCTTTGAAGGAGGGGCGGGGGGAGGGGCATAATAATCACTATAGTAATTTTGACTCCACCATGAAACCAAACCCTTACCATCTAGAATAATAAAATTTACAATTTATGTCCCCCTTGTCCTGAAGATTGATTGATGTTTTACGACATGTCCCGACGATGCTTCATACCAAATTTGAAAGGAATTGGAACAGTAATTATCAAGAAGAAGTTAAAATAGTTCTATTTTCACACATTTAATAACTGACCATTTTTGCCCCACCCTGATACCAAAACCCCTACCCCTGAGATCATCAAATTTACAATTTTGGTAAAGGACTACCTTTTCTTTCTAAATATCCATTGAGTTACAATTTAGTGTCAATAGCACAAAAGAGGATGTTATCTAAGCGTTTTACACATAAACACTATATATCACGTTTGGTTTTCCCTGGGATCAGAAACTCTCTCCCGGGGATGATGAAAATCACAGTTGCTCTGTATCACAGTACATTTAGTTTTCCTTACACATGTGTGTTCTTTTTTGAAAATTGGCCAATTTTTGCCCTTCCCTAAGGCCCCGGGGGTGTAGGAGTCCTGAAAATTCAAGTCATGTCCCCCTTGTCCCAAGGATGCTTCATACCAAATTTGGAAATAATTGGAATGGTAGTTATCAAGAATTGTTAACACACAATGGACGCAGATCAGTTGCAATCGGTCATCCGAGTTTACTAAGGTGACCTAATAAAACTGAAAAACTTTCAAAGTGTAGAAACTGCCATTTGAATTGACCATATGGAAACACTAGGAATGGAACAGCTAAACTTGGGGAAAGGTGATGAAACACCCTACAGAGGGATACAGGATGACACATTTAATTAGGAGGCTGATAAGCCCTGTGCAGGGCTTACAAGTCTCTATGTTTGGTGACATTAAGTATGGTAGAGAGCAGATATTTAGACTTCTCAAACACAGAAAGATTTAAACGAAATGATAAAGTAATAAAAACAACATAGATACTTGAGCAAGTCTAATTTGAACAATCTTGAATCTTCTCTGCCTGGGGATCCTTGCATATCAACGTGATAGTGCTACTTACAGTTCTGTTGTTCTTGAGAAGATTTTCAAAGATGTGTGTTGTATATGCTTATGTAAAACTCTGATCCCCTATTATGGCCCACCCTAACCTCGGGGGTCATGATTTGAACAAACTTGAAGCTATCCTATGTCAAGAAGCTGTTTATGAAAATTTCCACTTGTTTTGACCCAGTGCTTCTTGAGAAAATTTTGAAATCAATCCACCCATTGTTTTTTTCATTTTCTTGGTTATCTCCATTTTGAAGGGATCGTGGCTCTTCCTTTAAACAACTTGATTCCTCCAAGGGCCATTATCCAAGGATCATTTGTACTAAGTTTAATTGTTCGTGGCCCAGTGGTTCTGGAGAAGTCAAAAATGTGAAACATTTGCATGCAGACAGACAGACAGAAACAGCACATACAGGTATTATAATATCTCACTTGAGTTGTCAGCTCAGGTGAGCTAAAATGTGCACGATCTACAGATACACATTTGGCTGATGAGAAATTATAAAGCCTTGCTTGAGTTATCAGTTCTGGTGAGCTCAAACTTGTTTTAAAATAGTATTCAAGAATTGATGACACAGCAGTTTATACTACCACATGTAAATAATTTCGTCTCCCTCGATGATATGGCTACATCCAAGTATTGTCACCTGTAGAAAAAAAACAACAAGAAACGGTATAGAGAATTCGTTGTTACCTGTAGAAAAAGCAAGAAACGATAGATATATTTCATCGTCACATATATAAAAGCAAGACATGGTCTAGATAATGCACCGTCACTTGTAGAACAACAAGAAACGGTATAGATAGTTCATGTGATGTATGTTTACTAACTTAATATATACTGCTAATTTAAACTGTTCTGTTCTTCTTCTGACATAACAATATAAAGAATTCAACTTGTCTACTTCTAATTTAAACTGTTTCCGTTCTCGTTCCGATGTAACAATATACAGAATTTATCTGATCTACTGCTAATTTATAGTGCCTCCGTTCGTGTCTGACAAAAATATAGCTATTTTTTATCTAGTGCTAATTCAAGCTACCCCCATTCTTATCTGACAACAATATACAGAATTGATATTTATATACTGTTATTTGAAACTGCTCAGTTGTAAATAACTCAGTTTCTGAGACCTAGAGTAGGAAAATAACACTTTATTTTGTTATCTTCAGAAGTATATAATACCCGAATTGAAATGAAATGGTATTTACCGGTAATTTTGAATGAAGTCCTCATTGCGATATTGATACCGAGTACGGGTGTCCAACCTTAGTGGTATGTATCAGAAACGTTTAGTGGTAAATACAGACCCATTATATACAAGTAGATCTACTTCTGTTTTTCTTAAAGTGACACCGCGTGTCATATGAAATCATTATTAACAAATTTCATGAAAACAGAGAAGGACCTATTTGAAAACGTGTGGTATATCAGCTTTAAAGTCCAAACTGCTTTCCGTTCAATGATAAGCAAATATGTGTTCAGATAAATATATATTTTTATCCCAAACTTTCACACATACCTTTGATTCAGCAGGGTCTATTTTTAAATCCTAGTACTCAGTATTCGAACTGGTTTGCGGTGATTGCTTTGGTCAGTTTGAGCGTTACAGGTACGGGTAACAGACGTCAAGTAGCTGGCAGTTCCTAACATTATAACATATTCAGTTTGTTATATTTCTTCAGACAGATTTCACTTAATCACTTCTAAGGTAAGCTTATGTACTTCATAATTAATATCAATTGCATTTCAGTTTATTTATAAAACTTTCAAATTCCTTTACTTGCATTTCATTATTGACTTTGTTGGGTAAAGTTTCTTCAAGTTTGCATATTTTTAATTTTGTAAGTATTGTGTATAGTTTTTAAGTACATATTATGCATAACACTCTCATGAATACATACAAGTAAAGTAACGAGTCTTAGTAACAAAGAAAAAAAGAAACATTGCCAATTTTCCTACATCTGTATGTGTATTGTGGAATAAGTACATGTAAAATTCATGCACAATTATATGTATATACTGAGTATTGAGTATATAGAGTAATTAGTAAAGCAAAAGTACTTATATGAGTGTATACCGTGCATCGTTGTTGTAGAACAAAAACGTACAGTGAAGTAATGATGTGTACATGGTTGATTGGTTGTAATGCTCAAGCCGAAATTTTGGAAATTCGAAATAGCAATAAACTTGTAAGAGCTACACATTTGCTTAACGTCTCTCTCACGGCGGGTGTGACGGGTCAACAGGGGATGGTTACTCCTCATAGGCACCTGGTCCCACTTCTGGTGTGTCCAGGGGTCCGTGGTTGCCCAACTATCTAGTTTGTATTGCTTATAGGAATTATGAGATTGAGCAATGTTCACGATCTCCACATTCCATTGAGACATCACCAAGAACAATTAAGATCTTTAAAGTCAGGTTTTTACACGACGTTTACGGCCTTTGAGCAGAGGGGGTTCTTTAGTGTGCCACACTTATTTTGACACGGGGATTCCGTTTTTAAGGTAATTTTCGAGGACCCATGGCATTCACACCTGATGCCGATCGTTTCAGAGATATCTCGCTATAGGGGAATATTTCCTTACCTATCAAAAGTACAGATTATACACCTGTCAGTGTCCATTTAACATCTACATTCAGTCTGTTATATCAACTGAAAATTACATTTTAGTTGAAATATATTTATATTCTCAACATTTAGTTTTCTCTAATCGTCTTATGTCTAGGTACTTCCCTCACCAAAATAGCTGGGAAGCCTCCATATAAATACAATCGAAAATACTTTTTGGATCCTTCCATCAAATGGAATCTACAGACACGAGTTAGCAGGATGAAAGGTGAAGATAACGAACAGTGATGACTCTCATATGAACAATACAAAATAGACAGTTGGGCAAACACGGACCCTTGAATATACCGGGGCTGGGATTAGGTTCCTAGGAAGTATAGAGTTATTCGTAGTCAAAATAAATTTGTCAAGAACGACGTAATAATCGGTGAGAACCATTTCAGACAGTATTTGACCCAATCACAGTATATATTGGTAAACTAGGTCATTATAGAGACAATAGAATTTGTGAACTACTAGCTTTAAACAAGACTGTTGAAACTCCTGCATCATCAACTTGTTTGACTTAAAAATCAAATGTAAATATGACCTTTATCACAAAAACTAAGACATCTGAACCAAAATCACACCTGACTATGTACAATTCCTGTACCACTCAACTCCCAGATGTGTACTGAGTGTTCTTCGACGAAAAGTTCAATCAACAAAATATTAGGTTTTTTATCATTTCACTTAGTTTCTAAATGAAATATGTATGTAAATCGAAATTGCAATACTTGTATACAATATTGTAAGTTAAGTTTTCCGTTCCATGTTTTAGCAACACCTCTTTCGTTGCGAATGTAAACACACCGCCATATTTTAATATGTATCGCGTTACTGCGTAGATAGATATAAAACTTCACTAGTCATACGCACATATATAAGAAAGTAAAGTAAAGGGGTATATGATAGCTTATTCGATAGTTGTTTTTGGACCACACAGGACATTTGGTCCTGTGTAATCAATGAACACACAGGACCGAATCAAATTTTGTCAGACCGAAAAACCTATTGATTTCTTTGACCATGATCGCTCCCACTTAATACTTCAGACGGTCCATGTGGTTTTATCACATTCATTTACGTATTTGGATTTATGAGATATTTTTTACTTAATATAACAAACATTTTAAGGACTCCACGTCAAAATAGTAAAGCTCAAAACCGGACACTGAGACATCGGACATTTCGGTCCGGTGTAAAAAAAAAATGACGCATCGGACCTGAGGCACTGCACATCGGTCAGGTCCGACTGTCCGATGTTTTTCGCATAGACTGTATATGGTCGATACTGTCTGATTTCCGTGGGAATTTTGGACAAAAGTACTATTTTTTGGAGTTTAAAGACATTGAAATCAGTCTTACTTTAAAAGTGTTCATGTTCTCACAAGTAATATTTTTACCACTGAAATCATGTTAAGCATGCACAACTTATACGATACCAATATATCTTTATCGATGGGAATTGCATACATTGATTTCATTATTTGGAAAAACATCCACCCATAATAAAGGATCATGCACCAGACAATTTCTTTTCTTGTTCACGGCATTTGACAAATCAGTTTAAGAGTTATTGCCCGATACTTTTCCGTTGCTACAACAATAACAATTTCACGATTTCACAACAATGAAGATCTAATAGAGTTTTGCGCTATTGATACCAATCTTACTTTACAACTTATGTAGATTACCTGTTTTAAGAAATGGATGACTATTCTGTCCTCCAGGTGTTATATCCAATAAATAAAACAATTGTGTCTTCTATTAAGGGCTTGATCCTCGTTCACGACTCAGAGAAGTTCAGCTGACGTCATGTTTATATTAAGGTTAACTATGTCTTGCGAGCTCGATCTCTACCTTGATATGAATTCAGAAGTGGGAAGGAGATGATTCATTATCTCTGACAAATACAGATGCATTAGCTGGGAACTACTCTCGTTATGCGTGATAGGAGTAAGTGAATGACAACAATGCAAGCTTAAAAGTTATGAATTGAAGGACGAGTGTCCTTTGCCACAAACATGAAGTCCCGGCTAAAACTCACATGTTGAGATAAGTCAATTCCAAACTTCTGTCATTATATCCCACTTTAGAATAACGACGCAACGGACAGTTATAAATGGTATATATCTAAACGTAGACCTCATATTTCCAAAGGAAATTACAGGAGGATTTCATTTCATTTTCTTCTCAAATTTTGATTTCGTTCAAATATGTAGCAATCATGTGGATTTATTTAAAAGCTTGGATATGTTTTGACTAAGGGTCTAGAGGGGGATCCTGCCCCACCGCTTCTCTCAGGTACATGAAATATATTTTGAATTGACAGTCCTAAACTTAGAATAATAGCATACTGTCCGTTCTGTGGATTTGAGTACTATGTGGGAGAGCAATATATAGAACAATGGAGCGCCGTCGATGACCCTGGTTGACTTACGCCCAACTACCACCGAACAAACAACGGGGGTGGCGAAAACTCAATACGCGGGACTCCGATCTATAGAAGAAAAGAGTGAGAGTAAATGTGATATAAAGGTAATATTGGGTGAATAAAGGATATAGAAATGAGAGACAAAAGATCGGTGCCAAATCCCTGACTGGTTTCTTTCTGTGTCACGACTTCTTTCTTCGATGTAAACAACTGTCAACTGTTCGTGACAATAGAAGGAATGAGGTATTCACATGTCAACAATGGGAGTTCAATCTCAGGAATGTGACCCAGAATGGATCTTTTGATTATTGTCCACTTCACACACTTAAATGAAACCTTTTAAAATCAAACGACACAGCTTAAACAAGTAATACACATATTATGTCATGCTATCTTCTGAAGGAAAATTAGAAAAAAAAGTTGTCAATGAAGTGAAATTCTTTAACTTAGTGCATCTACGAATCTCTAATATTTTAAGTTTCGATGGTATTCAATAGCAAGGTCGTTAAAGGGCAAATCGTGTCCCATGGAATCTTAGGATGATGGGAGCCAAACCTGAATTGATATATTTACTAAAGATAGTACAATGATACAACTAACAATAAGATTGTCAAAAATACCAAATAATTAAACTTTTTAATCGCATGTTTTGGTTTCATTTCATGTATTCTGTTTTTATAAATCATTGATCTTTTGTTTGAGATAGTGTGAAGGGAAATAAAGAGCAGTGAGAGAAAGAATGAAATCTGTATTTTGAAAATCAAATCACTGGTGAAAACACCGTCGGTTACAGATATCGGATTAAACGCCCTCTTTTATTACATTGATTGTTTTAATAACATAATTCAAATTTGCAAATGTTTCACAATGCATTACCCTTGCACGCTCACCTTCCATTCGATGTTAAAAATACACGGACTGTGGGATTTAAATGCTCGTGTTCACTCAATCGCTACACGTATGATTTCTACATGCACATGTTTCGTTTAGAATGCAGTTACACAATTGTTCGTAGAACTTTTCAGCTCGAGTTATCAATTCCTTTATCGACAAAACATGTTTAAGAACTAGTCTTTCTACTAGGACATGATCATTGTATCTGTATCTTTTGTCTAAATCAATATAAATGTATAATAATAGTAATAATAATAATAACAATAATAATAATGACAAAGTCTGCAAAAGACGGAGGATATGAATATTGTATCTGTATTTACTTTCCAAATCAAAAGACGAAACATGTTGTGATTAATCTAATGAAAGGTGAATATAACGAACAGTGATCAATCTCATAATTCCCATAGAGGTGAACATAATGAACAGTGATCAATTTTATAATTCATATCAAGGTGAAGATAACGAACATTCATCAATCTCATAAGTCCTCATCACTCCTATATGGGCCTCCGCGGCGGAGTGGTTATAGCATTGTGCTCAATATCACACGACCTCTCGCTTCCTGCCGGCGCGAGTTCGAACCCCGCTCGCGCCGGTAAGTGAAAAAGTTCCCCATGTTACTTTCCTTACATTGTATCTGGGTTCTTTCTTCCAACAATAAAAACTGGGCGCCACCAGATAACTGAAGAATGTTTGAGTGTTCCGGGAAAATCCAATGCAATACCACAGCTCTTATAAAGTTGAAGATAACAAACAGTGATCAATCTCATAATCCTATGAAGAATAGAAAACAAAGGGTTGGACTAACAGGGACATCTGAATATACTAGAGGTGGGATGTGCCGTCTAGGAGGAGTAACCAACTCCTGTCGACAGGCCACATCCGTTGCGAGTCCTATATTCCCTAACATACTCCGTCCGTGATAGAAAGGCTGTATCCGATCTACTTTTAATCAATGGGGTATACAATTTGGATTGCAAATTAGGTCCATTTTGAACAGCGCATATAAAGGAAACAGCAGTCATTCATAACGGTGACATTTAGAAATCATACATGAAACGCAGGGATTTCCCCATGTGTCACGATGTTTGTCTTTAAATTGTCTTTAAATTGATGTTTGCCTTTAAATCTGGCAGTTTATATACATGTGCGACAAATCAGAAATATTGAAACGAACTTATCATTGGAAAGGCATGCAAAGAATGAAGAATGTAACAATATTCCGTTATCACCTCCATGAAGTGTTTATATATTTTAACTGATTCGATTCACAAGAGCTTGTTCTGCGTACGGTCAATTTTTAAAATACAATCAAACTACTGACAAATAAGTTGAATGGTGCATTAGTTTCAACAGTCTCATTTAAAGTCAGCTTTGTGAAAATTATTTGGTCGTTATAACGATCAAGTTTAGCAATATATCAATAGCTGTCTTACATGTTTCATATCGAATGTTCGGCCGCTCTTGACATATTGATTTTGACTAAGGATAACTTTGTTTGCCTGATCGGGATATAGGGTTCACGGCGAGTGTGATCGGTCTACAAGGGGTGCTTACTTTTCCTAGACACCTGATCCCACGAGTGGTATATCAAGGGGTCTATGTTTGCCCAACTCACTAGTTTGCATTAATTATATGAGTTATGAGATTGATCATTGTTTTTATTTCCACCTTTCACTTGTGACAAATGAAAAAAAAAGTCTGATATTCTAAAAACACAAAATAAGAAAGCATCACCATTGCGTTCACTGGTTCTTATTTATTTCCAACCTCTAACAAAGGAAGATATTTACAAATGAAATCGCAGTGGGGTTTAGGTGACCCGATTAAAAAATGTAATAACATAATATTCAAATTAAGAGTAAAATTCTTTTAAGGGTCGCATGATATACTAAAAATCGTTTCTAATTCATAAACAAACATCGTGACACATGGGGAAATCCCTCGCTTAAGTATTACATCATTATGCAAGTGAATAGATGCCGTCAACATAAGCAACATTCTTCGTCATAAAAGGGTTCAGTCGTGTATTCCAACTTATTTCAAGTTCAAGTTTACACCCTGTATTTCCTACAGCTATACTTCTACTATTGCATCCAAACTTTTTAATTATAAACAAACTTTGCAGTGCTTAGATATATACCATATTATATGTAATCCACCAACATGTTCTTGTTCTTCATCTTCTTTCAACTACAGTTCACCTGGACATGTCATTACTGTTGATATAGTTGAAAATGAGGACCTCAAATCACTTATTCTTAAAGGTCCTAAATACAGAGAACCTTGGTCTTTTAATTGGCGACAGAACTTCATCTCTATTATGAGTTCTGTCGAAGATTATGCCAGACGATGGGCTAAATATGAAAAAGAAGAACTTGATACATTGTCAGAATGGGTTAAAAGCATAAAAGGGATATTAAACTCCTGCATTAGACACATGAAAACAAAAATACGTACCATCTATCCTTCTGTGTTTAGTAAACCAGAAGTGATAAAAGAATTAGATAGGTTACATGAGGACTATGGTTTGGTTCCAGCTGACAAAGCTAGTAACAACATTGTCTTTGTTTGTAAGGCTCATTATTACAACTGTATTTTAAACGAACTTGGCATTAATTCCACTTTTGGTAATCATACTTATACAACAACTGCTCTTTCAAAAGACGAAATTCTTCAAAACCATGCTTCAGTTTTAGACACATTTAATATTCCAGTCAATGGGTCGAATGAATATGAGTTACCGTACCTATACTGGATTCCTAAACTACATAAAAACCCTTACAAACAAAGATACATTGCTGGATCCAGTAAGTGCTCTACCAAGCCCCTATCTTTGCTCCTCACGAAAATGTTAACAGCTGTGAAGGAGAAACTTCAAACTTACTGTGCGACTACATGTGCCAGAAGTGGTGTTAATCAAATGTGGATTCTAAAAAATTCTAAAGAACTTTTAGTCAACTTGAAATCACAGAATTTTTCCCAAATCAATAGCATTAAAACCTATGACTTTTCAACACTATACACGACCATTCCTCACGATAAATTAAAGACAAGACTTTTTGACATCATAGACAATTGCTTCTTCAACAAAAACGGAAAACGGAAATATTCATATCTAGTGATCAGTCATTCAAAAACTTACTTTGTTAAACACCACTCTGATTCCACGCACAAGTACTCTGAAGTTGAAATAAAAAATATGCTAGAGTTCCTCATTGACAATATCTTCGTGGTCTTTGGTGATCAGGTCTTTCAACAGTATGTTGGAATTCCCATGGGCACGAATTGTGCTCCTTTGTTAGCTGAACTGTTTTTATATTCATATGAAGCAGAATGTATTCAAAAACTTCTACGTGAGAAGAAAAAATCTCTCGCTGTGACCTTCAATTCGACTTTTAGATATATCGATGACGTTTTATCTATTAACAATGATAGTTTTCATTCATATGTCGATTTGATATATCCCTGTGAGCTGGAAATAAAGGACACCACAGAGTCGTCCATTTCTGTTTCATACTTAGATATTTTATTGAAAGTAGACATTAACGGCAAACGAACAACTCGACTGTATGACAAACGGGATGATTTCAACTTCTCCATCGTCAACTTCCCACATTTATGTAGCAATATTCCATTATCACCTGCATATGGTGTTTATATATCTCAACTGATTCGATATGCAAGAGCTTGTTCTGGGAATAGTCAGTTTTTAAATCGAGGTAAGCTACTGACAAAAAAGTTGATGGTACAGGGATTTCAACAGTCTCGATTGAAGTCAGCATTTCGCAAATGCTATGGTCGTTATAACGATCTAGTTCGTCAATACAACCTCACATTGGGTCAAATGCTGTCTGACGTGTTTCATACCGATTGTTAAGCCGTTCTTGGCACACTGATTTTGACTGCGGATAACTCCGTTTACCTGATCAGGATATGGGGCTCATGACGGGTGTGACCGTTCAACAGGGGATGCTTACTCCTCCTAGGCACCTGATCCCACCTCTGGTGTGTCCAGGGGTCCGTGTTTGCCCAACTATCTATTTTGTATTAAGATATTGGACATTACCCATTAACGATTTTGCAGATGCAATAGTGAGCAGTCTACCAACGTCGCTTCACAAATTAGACCAAATTAAATCCCTGCATGATCGAGAGAAACTGTCAAAAGTAGTGTAAAACAGGGTAACTCGAAAAATCCAAAATCCCGACAGAATTGAATATGTTAAGGACCATCAGGGTTCACGGTTCAACCTGGTCTTTTGCTTAAAGAATCGAAATTAGTTATCTCCAGTGAGCTAAAAGGGGTATATAGGGAAGACTGCATCATCAATGTGTAGTGAAATGTAAAGATCTGAACAAATCTTAGGCTTGGTGGAATGGCTGAGATACACAATTAAACAATTCAATGAAGTATTCTCTAAAGTGTATTGAGGGATCTGAAAATGGAATAGAATAACTTATTCCCAGTGAATTTCCGAGTCAACCATCACAAAATGTTGCTACTGATTTAGTTGAACTAAGTGGTCAGAAATATAGTCTTGTTGTTGTTGAATCTCAGGATTCATTGAGATTGCGAAATTGTTCAGCACAACGTCGACAGCAATAAAAAACCAATGTAAAATCAATGTTTGCACAACATGGAATTCATGTGGTAGTTTTTTTAAATACATTAGACAACAAAACGCATCACTGGTATTTCGGGACTTAACATGAGAGTTCAATTTTAAGCATGTGATAAATAATCCTAAATACACTCGTAGAACAATGGTTCTGTAGTTCAAACGATGAAACAAATGCTAAAAACAGCCGATCCGTACTTTGCTTTGTTGATGTACGTACGGCACCAATAATCAATGGTTAAAGGCCTGCAGAGTTGATAGTGAATCGAAAAATCTAAACAATCTTACCGTATTAATAAGAAATAATTAGAATTAAAATTGTCTATGCAAAATTTCTTCAAAAGCAAGAAATTAACAACAAATTCAACCAGAAACAAAAACAGGACTAGTGGTTATCGAGAGGATTTTTAAAGATTTGTTCTACACATTGGCATGCAAAACTTGTATCCCTTATGGTGGCTCCATCCAACTCACAGGGAACATGCTTTGAACAACCTTGGATTTTGTTCTATGTCAGGAGCATTTCATGTGAATTTCAATCTTCCTGGTCCCTTGGTTCTTAAAACGATTTTCAAAAAAGTTTCCCTATGCATGTAAAATTGTATCCCCTATTATGTCCCAAGCATACCTAGCCATGATTCTAACAAATTTGAATATGTACTATGTATGGAGGCTTTCATATAAATCTAAACTTTAATTGTATTGTGGTTATTGAGAAGATTCTAAATAACACCACCTCATCTCTGCCTTTTGATGAATATCTCAATTTGAAGGGGGTATTACCCATTGCACAAGCTTGAATTCCTTTCTTGCAATTATGATGTACAACTCACAAGTCTGTATGAGATTGAATGAGTACAGTTGAATCGGGATAAATCGTTCCCTATATAAGACCGTCTAAGGTTCCTCACAGAATATTTAACATAGAGACTATACATCACCGTCTGGGGTTCCTTGCAGATCATTCAAGATCTGAATTATATATCATTGTCTGAGGTTCCTCACAAATCATTTAACATCTGGACTATATAACACTATCTGAAGTTCCTCACATATCATTTAACATATGACCTATATAAGACTGTCTGAGGTTCCTCACAAATCATTTAACATCTGGACCATATAACATTGTCCGAGGTTCCTAACAGATCAGTTACCATCTGGACAACTAGCATACTGAGCGATATATTGTCAAAGTTAATGTGACTGCTTGCTCTGATATTAATTATTTTGTGAAGTACGGTTCATCATGTCTGCAAATAAGATCGTTATAACGACTACAGCCTTTATATTTTTTTTTACTTAAGATGAGACTGTTGAAACCCCTGTACTGTACTATGTAAAACTTATACGGTACCAATTTTGATGACATTCCCCAATTTGCTTTCGTTGCACATACTAAGTCGTTTTGTGAGTAGAGGCCATTATCCTTTTCAATTTTAAGAAAATCGCTGTTTTCTTTTCCCCGAAACCTGAATTCTCATACTGAAAAATCTTAACATTGAGGGACCCCTGGGTAACCGGGTTAAAATAGGTCCGCAGTACCCCTTACTTGTTGTAATAAGCAACTAAATACGGTGGTCCTTCGGATGAAATCACAAAAAACGAGGCCCCGTGTCACAGCAGTTGTTGCACGGTAAATAGCCCTACCTGAGGTCTTCATCAACACGCATCAAAAACAACTACATTTGTTGAATATAATCAAAAGGATTCACTTAACTTCAAATTAAATTCCAAACAGAAAGCTGTTGCCTCCTCATATTTTAATGCAACATCACAGTCCACATAATTAGCCTTTTCATCATATGATAGAATGTCACTCTCATCTTAGATTACCTCAGGTTCTGTCTGGGGATGGAATTGCAGAGTTGAAGATAATGTGACGATGTATTGGTGGCCCGGTCGCATAAATCAAACAAGATGTGTTTGTGAAACAAAGATGTCCCCATATGGCAGCAAAGTAACTTTGCAACGGACAATTATAAATGTTATACATGAAAACGTCCATATGTCCAAAGGAAGTAATATGCGCATTCCTTTTCATTTTCTTCTCAATTTTTTAATGTGTTGAAATTTGTAGCAATCGTGTGGTTTCATTCAAAAGCTTGGTCATGTTGTGACTAAGGACCTAGAGGGGGATCCTGCCTTACTGCCTCTTTCAGGTATATGATATATATTTTGTACAGACAGTCAAAAGCCCTAAATAGTAGAATAATGTCCACTTTGGGGGTTAATGATAGGGATACTTTGTGGAAGAAGAATATCAAGAGCAATGGAGCGCCGTCGATTACCCTGACTAACTTACGCCCGAATGAACAAAGAACGGAGATGGCGAAAACCCAATAAGCGGGACTCCGATCTATAGGGGAAAAAAGCAAGAGTACATGTGATGAGAAGGTAACCTTGAGTGAACAGGGTTTAAAAAATTAGAGACTGAAGATCGGTGCCAAATCCCAGACTGGTTTCTTTTTGTGTCACAACTTCTTCCCAAAGGGGTAAATAACTGTCAAACTTTCGTGACAATAATAGGAATTCGAGATGCACATGTCAACAAGGGTGGGGGTCAATTGTGTGAATGTGACCCATAATGGATCTTTTAATTCTTTTTCACAACTCCACACTCTTCTGTAAAACCCTTTAAAACCAAACTACACAGCATAAACAAGCAGAAAAATATTTAGCCATGTGTGCAATCTTCTGAAGGAAGGTTTTAAAAAAGTTTATTGTGTCCATGAAGTTAAATTCTTTAACGGAATGTAGCAATGAATATGTAACATTTCAAGTTTCGTCAACTTTCAACAGCAAGGTCGTTATAGGGCAAACCGTGTCCTATTTAACCGTAGAACAATAGGAGTCCAGCCTGAATTGATATATTTACTGAACACAGCACAATAATAAATTTAAGTAAAGGATTGTCGAAAAGATCAAATAATTTAACTTTTTAATCACATGTTTTGGTTTTATTTGATGTATTCTATTTTCATAAATTATTGATCTTTTGTTTTTGATAGTGTGAAGAAAAATAAAGAGCAGTGGAAGAAAGAATGACAAGTGTATTTTGAAAATCAAATTACTGTAGAAAGCACCGTTTGTTATGGATATTGGATTAAACATGCACTTTTATTGCATTCACTATTTTAATAAAAAAAAGTTTCTCAAATTCACGAATGCTTCAGAATTCATTGTTCTTGCTCGATCACGGTTTCGATGTTAAAAGTACACAGGTTGTGGGATTTAAATATTTGTGTTCACTCAATCGCTACACGCATTATTTCTTCATGCAAATGTTTCGTTAAGAATACAGTGACACATTTGTCTGTAGAACTTCTCCGCTCGAGTGTTAAAGTTCTTTATGAATGAAATATATTTAAGGAACTTACCTTCTATTTTGTCAATTACTGAGCAATAACTTGTGTTAAAATCTGAAAAAGAAGAAGGGGAGATGGGTATTGTATCTGTATTTATTTCCTAAATCAAAAGGCAAACATATCTTCTGTGATTAATCTAATGAAAATTGAAGAAAACAAACAGTGAGCAATCTCATAAATCCTATGAAGGTGAAGTTACGAGCAGTGATCAATCTTATAACTCCTATGAGAAATACCAAATAAAGACTTGGACAATGTAACAAGAACCCCTGGATATATCTGGGATCTGGCGCCTAGGAGGAGTAACCATCCCCTGTCGACAGGTCCCATCCGTTGCGAGCTCTATATTCCCTAAGGTATGTTAAGGTTACATCCAATATACATTTAATCAAAGGGGTATACAATTTGGGTAACACACTAGTTCCATAATGAGCGGCACATTTAAAGAAAACACCAGTCATTGCAAATGATAACAACTAGAAATATTACACGAAACGCAGGTCAGAAATATTTAAACGATCTTATCATTAGAAAGGCATACTAAGATTGTAGAATGTAGCAATATTCCGTTATCGACTCCATATTGTGTTGATATGTCTCAGCTGATTCGATACACCAGAGTTTGTTCTGTGTATGGTCGGTTCTTAAATCGAAGCAGACTACTGGCAAACAAGGTGATGGTGAGGGAGTTTCAACAGTCTCGTTTAAAGTCAGAATTTCAAAAACAATTGGTCATTATAGTGATCTAGCTTAACAATACAACATACCAGTATACCAATTGCTGTCTGGTTTCATACTGATTGTTATGACGTTCTTGGCACATTGATTTTGACTACGGATAATTCCGTTTACCTGATCAAGATGGCGGGTGTGATCGTTCGACAGGGGATGCTTACTCCTCGAGACACCTGCTCCCACCTATGATATATCTAGGGGTTCGTGTTAACCCAACTCTCTACTTCGCATTACTGATTCATGAAATTGATCATTGTTCGTTATATCCACATTTCATAGGTGACTAATGGTGGTTTGACTAATATTCTAAAAATAAAAAAAAAATAAAACGTATCACCATTGCGTTCCTTAGTTCTTAATTATTTCCAATCTCTTACAGGCGAAATATTTACAAATGGAATAGTAGTGAGGTTATGTTGACCCGAGTAAAAACAAGTAGTAACATAATATTCAAACAAGAAGTAAACATTTTTCATGCGGCGCATATCTTATTAAAATTGTCTCTCAATGCGTAAACAAACATCGTGCCAGGTGTAAAAATATCTCGCTTAACTATTACATCATCATGCAAGTGACGTAGAGTTTTATCCGCTAGACTTTCAGTTGTTTATGATTTATTATCTCGGCACATGTGAAATATGCACTCAAAACATTTGCAAGTTGGGTTTGAAATATGGACACTGATATGATAAATTTAAATAGTGTCCCGTGCCGATACAAACTCCCATATTTAGCTATTTCCATAATACCGATGCAAATGTTAGGCATGTCCCATATTCACGACCGATTCTTCTATAAACGAGACAAAAGGCCTGCCCTAAAAGTTCTTAAAATACCAATAGTTTTCTTAGGAATATGCCTTGATCAAATTAAAATATTCATACCAATTGCCTGGCTGTTCTTGACACATTGATTTTGATTACAGATAACTCGTTTTACCTGATCAAGACATAGGGCTCACGACGGGTGTGAATGATCCAAGGGGGATGTTTACTCCTCGTGGGCACCTGCCCCCACCTCGAGTATACCCAGGGGTCCGTGTTTGCCCAATTCTCTATTTTGTATTGCTTATTGGAGTTATATGATCGATCACTGTTATATTTACCTTTCTTTTGATTACAGATTTGCGGTAGTAAAGATGATTTTTGAAAATCGGTCAATCCCCCTCCCTCTTCTAAGGATTAGGGGGATGCAATAGTGCTGAGATCTTCAATTTGCTGAATATGTCATTAAATTTTAATGAATTAATGCAATAGTAAGCAATCTATCAGCATCACTTAGCACATTAGACCAAATTAAACCCCTGTCTGATCGAGAGAATCTGTGTGCTAATGTTTTAAAGTACTGTAAAACAGGTTGGCCCAAGAACCCTTAAATCCTGACAGAATTGTATATGTTAAGGACAGTCAGGAGAGGATTCACAGTCCAAAATGGTATATTACTTAATGTGTCGAGATTAGTTATCCCCAGTGAGCTACAGAGGAAATACTGGAAAAACTACATCATCAAGGTATGGTGAAATGTAGAGAGCTGACCAAATCGCCCGTCTGGTGGCGTGGCTGAAATACACCATTAGACAATTCAATCAAGCATCCTCTAAAGTGTATTGAGGGATCTGAAAATGCTAGAGAACCACTTATTCTCAGTGAATTCCCGAGTCGACCATGACAAAATGTTGCCTCTGATATATTTGAACTAAATAGTCGGAAATACAGTCTTGTAGTAAAAAAGCAAAATTGTTTGGCACAGCGTCGACGACAAAATATTTGCACGGCATGGAATTCCTGAGGTAGTATTTTTTAAGATAATTGACCACAATACGCATCACTGATATTTTGGGACGTCACAGGATAGTTCGAATTTAAGCATGGAAGAAATACTCCTAACTATACCCGTAGAACAATGGTTATGTAGTTTAAACGACCCAACAGAAGTTAAAACTCCAGCCAACCTGTCCTTAGCTTTGTTGATGCAAGTGCGTCACCATTAAAACAGCCGATCTCTACTTTGTTGATGTACATATAAAACGCATACGGTATCAATATTGATGCACCAGATGCCCATTTCGACAAATAATGTATCTTCAGTGATGGTCAACCGAAATCTTAGAAATCCGAAATAACGATAAACTTGCTAGAGCTATTTTAGGGGAAAACAGAGTGCCAAAAAGTGGAGTCAAATTCCTCTAGGGATAAGAGGTGTGCATGAGAGAGATACTCCTTAATTTTGAAATGACACCATTAAATCAGCCGAACTGTACTTAAATTTGTTGATGTACGTGTAGCATTACTGAAACAACGGTCTCGTACTTAGAGTTGTTGATATACGTGCGACACCACAAAGTAATTTCTTAAGCCCGTAGAGTTGTTAATGAATCGAAAATTCAAATGATCTTACCAATTAATCCAAAACAATGAGAATCGAAATTGACCAATACAAAATCTCTTCAAGAGCAAGAAATGAACAACAAATTGAAACAGAAACGAAAACAGAACTAGCGGTTGTGTAGAAGTGTTTCCCTACACATGGTCATGTAAAACTTTGATCCCTCATTGTGGCTCCGCCCACCCTCAGAGAGCATGATTTGAACAAGCTTGTCAGAAACCTTTGATGTAAATTTCGATTTCTGCTAGTCCCATGTTTCTTAACACGAATTTCCCTAAACATCTGTATGTAATATTTGATACCCATACCTGATCGTTATTCTAACAAAGTTGAATCTGTACTATGCCTGGATACTTTTCTGTAAATCTAAACTTTCATGGTTCGATGGTTATTGCGAAGATTTGTGATAGCCCTACCCTATTTCTGGCTTTTCATGATTATCTTCATTTTTAAGGGGACATGCCCCATTTGTACAAGCTTGAATCCCTTTCATGCAATTGTGATTTACACCAAGTTTGGTTGAAATTGGCCCAGTGGTTCTGTAGAAAAGTTTGCAGACAGACGGACAAATATAGAAAACAGAAAGCTTACATGAGATTAAAGGCCAGGTGAGCTAAGAAATTTTGACCATAAAACCACATAAGGGTTTTAGCTCAGATGATCTAAATTTAAAGTGGTCCAATTATTTGTTCACAGATAATACCATTTTTCATATTAGAGCAATACACGCTGTGGGTTACGGTATTTTTCAACAATCCAAATATGTACCAATACATACCTATCAGTTTTACTTATATAATCCTTAAGATTTAATGACATATTCAGCAAAATCAATAAGGAAATGTTGCTTCAGTGCATATCTAAAACGTCATAGCCTGGGATGTAATCGTCATTATACGATTGCCGAAAATAATTGAGATGCTGAGACAGAGGTTATACGAAGATGAAATTTGACGTGAGGAACAATACATTTCGTTTGTTTTAGAATATTACATCGTATCATGAATGACTTTGGTTTCAACTATATTAATGCAAATGCACCAACACACTGCAAGTGTAATACGAAGAGTTCTGTAAATTCACCTCCTGATGTTATAAATGTGAAAACATAATAATAAATAAAAAATATTTATTCGGTATATATATATATATATATATATATATATATATATATATATACTCGAAAATCCAACGTAAAGTCGACACTCGATTTTCACCACACTAATGTCGACACGATACATTTTAGGCATTTTCCAGTAAATACAAGTTAAAATAGTATGAGAAATGATTTGATTGATGTTTATTAGCGTAAATAAAGACATATCTTTTACACAAAATATGATAGCAGATATAATTAAGAAATTTGGAGGGTCGTGTCGACTTTATCCTCTTATATAGTGTCGACTTTATCCTTTTTGATGCCAAAGTCGACATCAAAAATGTATATATTTTATAAAGGGAAATTACTTTTCAAGTCTTATTTGACTATTTGCTAAAATATGTAGGTCAGTGCATTATTTGTGTGAATAACAGTCGTTTTATATTTGGGAAACAAATAAGAATCCTAATACCCTTTATTCTGAATTTAAAAAATAGTTATAGATCTTGATTTGCATTTTACTCAAATATTCACGGTGATCTAAATATAGATATAGAGTTGTCTCGCATCTGTGGAAATCCCCGACGTACTTTCGTTTTGGAGTATATATATAGATATCAAATCAACATGCAAGAATCGGTGTGTAGACTATTCTGTTCTAAATAATCGTGACGATAATTCATCAATTACTTGTTTTGCTCATTTGTTGATTTCATAGTCGTTTTTTTTTTACAACGCTAACGATCCTATTCAGTTTCAAAATACCCAAATATTATGTATATCAATGTTATTATTTTACAGTACAATGTATACGCTATCCAAAAACCTAGAGTTCTTGTGATCATTATGAATACATATGTAGAAAAGATGTCAGTACCGAAGAAGAATAATCTCCATCAATAAGTAGCATAGACTGATCGTACGCATTCATACATGTCAATAATGACTCTAGCGCCAACAGCACTTTTGAAATCGAGATTTATGGTTTGCCCTAGATATTTTTGTATGTATATTTGTGCGTGTGTATACAGTACATGTTTATACCGAATATCGTTTTATTGTTGTATTCTTTCAACTGTTGATAAGATATATTTGTAGACTTTTGTATAAAAAACCTAAATTTTGAAATTCTAATTTTCTTAAAGTCTGAAACGGTTTGATGATTTTTAAATGCGTTCAATTCAAGGATATAAAGTACACAAAACCATAATGTGTAAATTAAACTGAGGACGTATTTAGTACCCTACGTCAATCTGCAAAATAAATCTATAGATAAAAAAAACCACCTTAGAATTGAAAAAAAAATCAAATGAATAAATAAATAGATAAATAAAGAGTTGTCATTTACATGTACTTGAATAAAATCATTACATAGTTCATGGTCTCAAGACAGGAGCGGAGAATTCTTCTCAAAACAGATGGGGGTTAGAAATTTATGTTTTAAAGGCGATCTGTGTTTATTGGAGCTGTGAATATGAGCGGCGAATATCCGTTTATCTTTGCCAGAAGTGGTGATTCAGCATACCTACATGTATACAGATATCTACTCAAGCACAGAGTTGTGTTTGTGGAGGGTTCGATACCTGTATATCTGACATTAAGCAGTTTCAGTTTCTTTATTTCCGTGAGCCATATGGCTCATTGAATTCACATACACATACATATACAGGCCCGTACCGATCCGAGGGGGGGGGGGGGTGCGGGGGTGCAAACGCACCCCCTGTGAAAACCATTGAGCACTATTAAAGTCGGCTGTGTAAATCATCAAGCACTATTAAAGTCAAATATTTTCTAAAATCCTTAGCTTTTACTTTCACAGTAAGGAATATCACGAAATAAATTCAATACATATTGCCTATGCGATGACCAATTTTAGTATGTTTCCCCTTTCATATTTATGAGTATTAAATAAGTAAATAAAAAGCAAAAATTGCATCCAGGATAGAGCATTTTTACCCTGATTTTACTCTATTTCGCTTCTGCTTCCGGGGGGCTTCGCCCCCCAGGATCCCCCACCGGGCTTCGCCCTGGACCCGCTTGGGGGCCTTAAGCGGCCCCAAACCGCTCGCCGTAAATTTATGCACCCCCATTGAAAAAGTCTGGGTACGGGCCTGATATATATATATACACACAGGCAGTACAGTAGATATAAAGATATAATACATACAGGAACAGTATATGGAGAGTGCAGAAACTTACATTACGTTATACACTTAATGTCATTGGATAAATTTAAGTTATATATAAACATAGTCTATATATATATTACAGGTATTCATAGAAGTCCTCACAATAACTGTGACTTAACATCTACCCCACAAACAAGTTAACCCTTTTCCACGTACTCCACGTATGCATATTTTTCTTAGACCTTGTATGGAAAGCAGTTGATAAAATCTGCCAACATCACAAACACTCAATTATTTTTTTTTTCAAAATAGATTTAGTATACTCTACCATCTCATCTTTTTCGTCAGAATCAAGTCGGTTTCGGAAATTGCCATGACGTGAAGAAGTGATCTAATTCGTAGTTGTATATTTCTGAGTCGTCGTAAAATAGGAATAAAGTACATGTACTTGTTTACATGGGAACATGAAGGATAACTTCCTCTGTCTCAAAATGTTCATTGAATATAAAAACTTAACGCCTCGACTTTTTTATTTCAAAGCAACATTTCCCGACCTCTGAGGTTATCATACAAAATCCACGAAAACGCGTGCTTTATTTAATTATACACTTATCGGAAATATAATTTCAATTCATGAGCATATGAATTAACTCGTGATTATGTTAAAATTACTTTACTTTAAATATTATTTGTACTTGTCTTGAATGATTTTACACTTAATTTTCAATTATAGGGGTAGTGGTTAATATGCATTAATTTGACTATTCATTTCAAATTCACTTGCATACTGTAGCAACAGCAAAGATTATGTCTGCCAAAAGTGCCAATAGTTCCATTTTAACGGGATTCAGCAACTAGAAGAATGCCACTCCAAAGATCCGAAAACGCTAAGATATCAATTGTGATTATGGAAATCCCTCGAGAAACCAAGAACATTCATTTGGTAAATATGTTCAGCCGCTGAACCACATTGCTGATTCTGCACACTAACAGGGAGGCTACAGATGTGTTGAACCTTTCTGCTATCGTCAAAGACGGTGTGTCAGTCAGGAGTCAAACAAATTCAACGACTAAAACAATAAACTCCTTAAATTTTGGAACTGATGATAATTGCTATACATGTTAATGTCTACCAAATTAAATCATATCAAAACTATTTGTGCTACTTTGCTACAATGTGTGTGTATTGTGAGAGGGATGCACAAAATGTGTCTGTAAATTTTGAGAGTGATGCACTGATTGTATGGGTATATTGTGAATGTGATACACTGAGTGTGTCTGTGTGTGTACATTGTTAAAATTCTTCACATCACTCTCTTACATCATTCTCTCTATATATACACACTCAGTATATCATGTTCTCTCCCCAAAAACATACCATCTCACTTGGATCACCTCGGCCAACATATACAGTGACGTCAGTCTTTTCCATGATATAACACTGCCAATGTTTGTAACTGTTTTTCTTTGAGAATTATGGGGTTTTGTTTCTCTAAGTCAAACTCGATAACTACATTTTAAAAACACTACTTTCTAAAGGCGACAGTTTTTCTGGGAGGGTAAATAGATGGCCCCATTACAAATGTTAGGTATAGCTATATGTCAATTCACGTCATACATCCGAGGTTAGATGCAGGGTACCGAGATCTGCCAAAGTTTCTCGAATGACACTCTATAAACACACTTTCTACATCATTCTCTCTCCTTATAAACACACTCTGTACATCATTCTATCTCCCTATAAACACACTCTGTACACCATTCTCTCTTCATATAAACACACTCTGTACATCATTCTATCTCCCTATAAACACACTCTGTACACCATTCTCTCTCCCTATAAACATACTCTGTACATCATTCTCTCTCCCTATAAACATCCACTCTAAATCATTCTCTCTCCCAATAAACACACTTTATACATTATACTCTCTCTATTAATGCACTGAACATCATTTTTTAACCCATAACCACACTCTGTTCATTATTCTCTTTCCCTATAAACACAATCTCTATATGTAAGGTGAAGATAACGAACAGTGATCAATTCTCTCTCCCTATAAACACACTCTGTTCATCATTCTCTCACCCTATAAACACACTCTGTACATCATTCTCTCTCCCTATAAACACACTCTGTACATCATTCTCTCTCCCTATAAACACTGTCCCTACATCATGCTCACTCCCTATAAATACACTCTATACATTATTCTCTCTCCCTATAAACACACTCTGTACATCATTCTCTCTGCCTATAAACACACTCTGTACATTGTTCTCTCTTCCTATAAACACACGGTGTACATCATTCTCTCTCCCTATCAACACCAACTGTACATCATTCTCTTCCCCTGTAAACACACTCTGTACATCATTCTCTCTCCCTAAAAACATCCACTCTACATCATTCTCTCTCCCAATAAACACACTTCATACATCATTCTCTCTCTAGTAATGCACTGCATATCATTCTTTCTACGCAAAATACACACTGTTCATCATTCTCTTTTCCTATAAACACACTTTCTCCATCATTCCCTCTCCCTATAAACACACTCTGTTCATCATCTTCTCTCTATAAACACTCTATCCATCATTATCTCTCCATATAAGCACACTTTGTATATCATTCACCCTCCCTATAAATACATTCTGAACATCATTCTCTCTCCAAATAAATGATCTGTTTTTTATTCTCTCTCCTCCCCCCATAAAAACACTCTGCTCACCATTCTCTCTACCTGTAAATACTGTCTTTTCATCATTCTCTCCTCTATAAACACTCTCTCTGTACCCAATTCTCTCTCTATAAATACTCTCTACACCATTCTCTTTCCTTATAAACACACTCTGTACATCATTCTCTCTCCTTATCAAAACACTCTGTTCATCATTTTTAGAATATCCCTATAAAGAAACTCTGAACATCATCCTTTCTCTATGAATGCACTGAACATCATTCTCTATCCCTATCGACACACTCTGTTCATCATTTTATCTCCCTATCAACACACTCTGTACATCATTCTCTCTCCCTATAAACACACTCTGTATATTGTTCTATCTCCCTAAAAACACTCTGTACATCACTCTCCCTCCCTATAAACAAACTCTGTACACCATTCTCTCTCCTTATAAACATACACTGTTCATCATTCTCTCTCCCTATGAACACACTTCATACAACATCCTCTCTCTATTAATGCATTGAACATAATTCTTTCTATCCAAAAACACACTCTGTTCATCATTCTCTTTCCTTATAAACAAACTCTCCATCATTCTCTCTCTCTATAAATACACTCTCTCCATCATTCTCTCTCCCCATAAACACACTCTGTTCATCATTACCGTACATCATTTTCTCTCTTTATAACGACACTCTCTTCATCATTCTCTCTTCCTATAAATACACTCTGTTCATTATTCTCTCCCCTATAAATACTCTCTCTGTACGTAATTCTCTCTACACAATCCTCTCTCCTTATAAACATTCTCTGTTCATCATTCTCTCTCCCTATAAACATACTCTGTACATCATTCTCTCTCACTACGAACACACTCTGTACATCATTTTCTCTCCCTATAAACACACTCTGTACATCATTCTCTCTCCCTACAAACACACTCTGTACATCATTTTCTCTCCCTATAAACATACTCTGTTCATCATCTTCTCTCTATAAACACTCTGTTCATCCTTATCTCTCCCTATAAACACACTTTGCATATCATTCACCCTCCCTATAAATACATTCTGAACATCATTCTCTCTCCAAATAAATCATATGTTCATTATTCTCCCCCACCCCCCATAAAAACACTCTGCTCATCCTTCTCTCTCCCTGTCAATACTGTCTTTTCAGCATTCTCTCCCCTATAAACACTCTCTCTGTTCCCAATTATCTCTCTATAAATACTCTCTACGTCATTCTCTTTCCTTATAAACACACTCTGTACATCATTCTCTCTCCTTATAAAAACACTCTGCTCATGATTCTATCTCCCTATAAAGAAACTCTGAACATCATTCTTTATGAATGCACTGAACATCATTCTCTATCTCTATCGATACACGCTGTTCGTCATTCTCTCTCCCTATAAACACACTCTGTACATCATTCTAACTCCCTATAAACACACTCTATACATTGTTCTCTCACCCTAAAAACACACTCTGTACATCATTCTCACTTCCTATAAACATACTCTGTACACCACTTTCTCTCCCCTTTAAAAACACTGTTCATCATTCTCTCTCACCATAAACACATTCTGTACATCATTCTCTCTCCCTATAAACACTGTCTCTACATCATGTTCACTCCCTATAAATGCACTCTCTACATCATTATATCTCCCTATAAACAAACACTGTACATCATTCTCTCTCCCTATAAACACACTCTGTACATCATTCTTTCTCCCTATAAACACACTCTGTACATTCTTCTCTCACCCTAAAACACACTCTGTACATCATTCTGTCTCCCTATAAACACACTCTATACATTGTTCTCTCACCCTATAAACACACTTTGTACACCACTCTCTCTCCCCTATAAACACACTCTGTTCATCATTCTCTCTCTCCATAAACACATCCTGTACATCATTCTCTCCGTCTATAAACACGGTCTCTATATCATGCTAACTCCCTATAAATACACTCTCTACATCATTTTCTCTCCCTATAAACAACCACTGTACATCATTCTCTCTCCCTATCAACACACTCTGTACATCATTCTCTCTCCCTATAAACACACTCTATACATTGTTCTATCTCCATATAAACACACTTCGTACATAACACTCTCTCTATTAATGCACTGCACATTATTCTTTCTACCCATAAACACACTCTGTTCATCATTCTCTTTCCCTATAAATATACTCTCTCCATCATTTTTTCTCCCTATAAACACACTCTGTTCATCATCTTCTCTCTATAAACACTCTGTTCATCATTATCTATCCCTATAAATACATTCTGAACATCATTCTCTCTCCAAATAAATCATATGTTCATTATCCCCCCCCCCCCATAAAAACACTCTGCTCATCATTCTCTCTCCCTGTCAATACTGTCTTTTCAGCATTATTTCCCCTATAAACACTCTGTTCCAAATTATCTCTCTATAAATACTCTCTACACCATTTTCTTTCCTTATAAACACACTCTGTACATCATTCTCTCTCCTTATAAAAACACTCTGCTCATGATTCTATCTCCCTATAAAGAAACTCTGAACATCATTCTTTCTCTATGAATGCACTGAACATCATTCTTTATGCATATCGACACAATCTGTTCATCATTCTCTCTCCCTATAAATACACTCTGTTCATCATTCTCTCCTTATAAATACTCTATTTTCATGACTCTCTCCCCTATAAACACTATCTGTGTACGCAATTGTCTCTATGAATACTCTCTACATAATCCTCTCTCCTTATACTCCTTATAAACACTCTCTGTTCATCATTCTCTCTTCTTATAAACACACTCTGTACATCATTCTCTATCCCTATAAACACACTCTGTACACCATTCTCTCTCCCTATAAACAAACTCTGTACACCATTCTCTCTCCCCATAAACACTCTTTACATCATTTTCTTTCCCTATAAAGACACTCTGTATATTGTTGTCTCTCCCTATAAACACACTTTGTACATCATTCTCTCTTCCTACAAACACACTCTGTACATTGTTCTCTCTCACTATACACACACTTTGTACATCATTCTCGCTCACTATAAACACACTCTGTATATCATTCTCTTTCCTTATAAATAAACTCTGTATATTGTTCGCTCTCCTTATAAGCACAACTTCTTCATCATTCTCTCTCCCTATAAACACTTTTCGTACATCATCCTCTCTCCCTATAAACACACTCTGGACACCATTCTCTCTCCCTATAAACACACTCTGTACTTCATTCCCCCTCCCTATAAACACACTCTGTATATTGATCTCTCTCCTTCTAAAAACACTCTCTACACCATTCTCTCTCCGTATAAACACAACTTGTTCATCATTCTATCTCCCTATAAACACATTTCGTACATCATCTTCTCTCTGTTAATGCATTGAATATCATTCTTTCTACCATAAAACACATTCTGTACATCATTCTCTCTCCCTATAAACACACTCTGTACATTGTTCTCTCATCCTAAAAACACACTCTGTAAATCATTCTATATCCCTATAAAAACACTCTGTACACCATTCTCTCTCCCTATAAACACACTATCTACATCATTCTCTCTCTTTATAAACACAATTTGTTCATCATTCTCTCTCCCTATAAAAACATTTCGTACATCATCCTCTCTCTGTTAATACATCGAACATCATTCTTTCTACCCCAAAACACACTATGTTCATCATTCGCTCTCCCTATAAATAGACTCTCTCCATCATTCTATCTCCCTATAAACAAACTCTGTACATCACTCACCTTCCCTAAAAACACACTTTGTATATCATTCTCTCTCCCTATAAATACACTCTCAACATCAATGCAAGGTTAAGATAACGAACAGTGATCAATCTCTCTCGCAATAAATAATCTGTTCAATATTCTCTCCACCCATAAAACCACTCTGTACATCATTCTCCTCCTCTGTAAACACACACTGTACATCATTTTCTCTCCTTACACCAAGACTCTCTTCATCATTCTCTCTCCCAATAAATACACTCTGTTCATTATTCTCTCTTCTTATAAATACTGTATTTTCATGATTATCTTCCTTATAAACACTCTCTGTACGTAATTCTCTCTATAAATACTCTATACACCATTCTCTCTCTGTTCATCATGCTCTCTCCTTATAAACACACTCTGTACATCACTCCCTTTCCTTATAAAGACACTGTTCATAATTATATCTCCCTATCAACAAACTCTGTTCATCATTCTCTCTATATGATTGCACTCAACATCATTCTCTCTTCCTATAAACACACTGTTCATCTTTCTCTCTCCCTATAAACACTCACTGTACATAATTCTCTCTCCATATAAGCACACTCTGTACCTTATGAATAATCTGTTCATTATTCTCTCTCACCATGAAAAGACTCTGAATATCATTCTCTGCCATTATAAACACATTCTGTACATCATTTTCTCTCCCTCTAAACACCCATTGTACATAATTCTCTCTCCCTATAAACACACTCTGTACATCATTCTCTCTCCCCATAAACACACTCTGTTCATCATTCTCTCTCTATAAACACTCTGTTCATCATTATCTCTCTTTATAAAACACTCTGTACATCATTCTCTCTCCCTGTAAACACACTCTGTACATCATTCTCTCTCCCTATAAACACACCCTGTACATCATTCTCTCTCCTTATAAACACACTCTGTACATTGTTCTCTCTCCTTATAAACACACTCTGTATATCATTCTCTCTCCCTATAAACACACTCTGTATATTGTTCTCTCTCCCTATCAACACACTCTGTACATTTTTCTCTCTTCCTATAAACACACTCTGTACATCATTCTCTCTCCCCATCAACACACTCTGTACATCATTCTCTCTCCTTATAAACACATTCTCTACATCATTCTATCTCCCTATAAACATACTTTGTACATTATTCTATCTCGCTATAAAGACACTCTGTATATCATTCTCTCTCCCTATAAACACACTCTGTATACCATTCTCTCTCCTTATAAACACAACTTGTTCATCATTCTCTCTCCTTATAAACACAACTTGTTCATCATTCTCTCTCCCTATAAACACACTTCGTACATCATACTCTCTCTATTAATGCATTGAGCATCATTCTTTCTACCGATAAACACACTCTGTGCATCATTCTCTTTCACTATAAACACACTCTCTCCATCATTCTCTCTCCCTATAAATTCACTCTCTCCATCATTTTCTCTCTCTATAAACACACTCTGTTCATCATTCTCTCTCTATAAACACTCTGTTTATCATTATCCCTCTTTATAAACACACTCTGTATATCATTCAATCTCCCTTATAAAGACACTTTGTATATCATTCTGTCTCCCTATGAATACACTCTGAACATCATTCTCTCTCCCATTAAATAATCTGTTCATTATTCTCTCCACCCATAAAAAAACTCTGTACATCAATCTCCTCCCCTGTAAACACACTCTGTACATCATTCTCTCTCCTTATAATGACACTTCCTCCACCATTCTCTTTCCCTATAAATACAATCCTTTCATCATTTTCTCCCCTATAAACACTCTCTCTCTCTATGTAATTATCTCTATAAATACTCTCTACACCATTCTCTCTCCTTACAAACACTCTCCATTCATCATTCTCTCTCCTTATAAACACACTCTGTACATCATTCTCTCTCCTTACAAATACACTGTTCATCATTCTATCTCCATTTAAACAAACTCTGTACACCATCCTCTCTCTATGAATGCACTGAGCATCATTCTCTCTCCCTATAAACAAACTCTCTCCATCATTCTCTTTAACTATAAACACACTTTCTCCACCATTCTCTCTCCCAATAAATACACTCTCTCCATCATTTTTTCTTCCTATAAACACCCTATGTTCACCATTCCCTCTCTATAAACACTCAGTTCATCATTATCTCTCTTTATAAACACACTCTGTACATCATTCACCCTCCCTATACATAATCTGTTCATTATTCTCTCTTGCCATAAACAGACTCTGTACATCATTATCCACCCCTGTAAAGACACTCTGTACATCATTTTCTCTCCCTATAAGCACACTATGTTTCTATAAACACACTATGTACATCATTCTCTTTCCTTATAAACACACTCTGTACATTGTTTACTCTCCCTATAAACACACTCTGTATTCATCTTCTCTCTATTAACAAACTGAACATCATTATATCTCCTTATAAACACACTCTCCATATCATTCTCTCTCTCTCCCTATAAACACACTCCTTTCATCATTCTTTCTCCCTATAAACACACTCTGTTCATCATTCTCTCTCTATAAACACTCTGTTCATCATTATATCTCCTTATAAACACACTCTGTACATCATTCTCTCTCCCTATAAACACACTCTATTCATCATTATCTCTCGTTATAAACACACTCTGTTAAATCATTCTTTCAATAAACACTCTGTTCATCATTTTCTCTATTTATAAACACACTCTGTACATCATTCTCTCTCCTTATAAACACACTCTGTACATTGTTCTTTCTCCTGATAAACACACTCTGTACATCGTTCTCTCTCAATATACACATACTCTGTAGATCATTCCCATAAACACACTTTTAACAGATCTCTCTCTCTCTCTCTCTCTCTCTCTCTCTCTCTCTCTCTCTCTCTCTCTCTCTCTCTCTCTCTCTCTCTCTCTCAACACACTCTCTTGGAAACCATTATCTTTCCCTATAGATACAGTCTTTACATTATTCTCTTTCGCTATGAACACTGTACATCATTCACTCCTCTTAAAAGCATATGTTGTACATCATTATCTCTCTATAAACACTGTGTTCATCATTATCTCCACCTGTAAACACACTCTGTACATCATTCTTCCTCACTATAAAACACACTCTGTACATCATTCTTCATCCCTATAAACACACTCTATACATCATTCTCTCTCCTTATAAACACACTCTATACATAATGCTCTCTCCATATAAACACACTCTATACATCATACTATCCCGTGGGAATCCAGGTTAGAATAGGTCTTCAGTACCCCTTGCTTGTCGTAGAAGGCGACTAAATGGGGCAGTCCTTCGGATGAGATGGCAAAAACCGAGGTCCCGTGTCACAGCAAGTGTGGCATGATAAAGATCCCTCCCTGCTCAAAGGCCATAAGCGCCGAGCATAGGCCTAAATTTTGCAGCCCTTCACTGGCAGTGGTGACATCTCCATATGAGTGAAACTTTCTCGAGAGGGACGTTAAACAATATTCAATCAATCAATCAATATATATCATACTCTCTCCATCATACTCTCTCCATATATCACACTCACTATACAAACACTGTACATCATACTCACTATACATATACTAAACATCACACTCACTATACACACTTGGTACTTCATTCTCACTATACACATACTCCGTGCATCACTTTCACTATACACACACTCTGTAGATCACAATCACTATACATATATTCTGCACATGAAGCTAACTATAAACACACTCTATACATCTCTCTCACACACTCTGCACATCAATCTCACTGTGCACACTATCTGTATATAACTCTCACTATACACACACTCAGTACATCACACTTACTATAAACACTCTCAGTACATCACACTAACTGTACACACAATTTAAACATCACACTCACTATACACACACTCTGCACATCAAACTCACAATACACACACTCTGTACATCACTCTCACTATCACAATACACACACTATGTATATCACTGTCAATGTACACACACGCTATACATCTCTCTCACAATACACACGCTCTGCACATCAAACTCATTATACACACACTCCGTACATCACTCTCTGCACATCACACAATCTAAATATCACATTAACCATGCACACACTCCATACATCAAACTCATTATACACACACTCTGTACATCTCAGAATGCACACACTCTGCACATCAAACCTACATCAAACCTACAATACACACACTCTGCATGTAGATCACACTCACGATAATCCCATGGAGATCCAGGTTAGATTAGGTCCTCAGTATCCCCTTGCTTGCTGGAAAGGCGACTAAATGGGGCGGTCCTTCGGATGAGACTGCAAAACCGAGATCCCGTGACACAGCAGGTGTGGCACTGTAAAGATCTACCCCTGCTCAATGGCTATACCTTTATTCAACGACTGTATATTTTTCAATTATAACACGATTCCTACTTTCGATTTCAGTCTAGCATGACTATTCTGGGAATGATCTCCCTAACACTTTCATTTTAAAACACACGGGTACATGTAATAGTTCGGCTGTGATCTTGTTTAGTTATAACATAAAAGCTAACTTTGAATTAAATTTACGCGGATTTATTTTCCGTGATTCGGAAATCGTCGCAAACAAAGTGGAAATTGAATACACGCGGAAAAAATCTTATATACGGTATACACACTCTGCACATCAAACTCACTATACACACACTCTGATAAACACTCTCACTATACACACACTCTGCACATCAAACTCACTATACACACACTCTGTCAAACACTCTCACTATACACACACTCTGCACATCAAACTCACTATACCCACACTCTGTCCATCACGCTAACAATACACACACTCTGCACATGAAACTCACTATACACAGATTCTGTACATCAACCTCACTATACAAACACTCTGTTCATCAACCTCACTATACACACACTCTGCACATCACACTCACTGTACACACACTCTGCACATCACACTCACTGTACACACACTCTGCACATCAAACTCACTATACACACACTCTGCACATCAAACTCACTATACACACACTCTGCACATCAAACTCACTATACACACACTCTGTACATCACTCTCACTATACACACACTCTGTACATCAAAATCACTAAACACACTCAGTACATCACTCTCACTATACATACACTTCAAACATCACCCTCACTATACATACATTCTGTACATCACTTTAACAATGCACACACTCTGTACACCATTCACATTATACACACACTCTGTATATCACAAATCCCATACAACACACTATACACACGTTCAGTACAGCAAACTCTTTATACTCACACTTACAATATACACACTCGGTACATCTCTCTCACTATACAAAACGTTGTGCACATCAAACTCACAATGCACACAATCTGTAAATCACACTCACTATACACACACTCTACACATCACTCTAACAATACACAGACTAATACTAAACAGTAAACTCACAATACACACTCCAAGCATACACACCTCAGTATACAAACTTTCTGTACATCTCTCATAGTACACACATTCTATTCATCACACTAACTATACACACACTCTAAAGATCACACTCACAATAAACACCGTCTGTACATCAGTTTAACTATACACACACTAAACATCAAACTCACTATACAAGCATACTCAGTTCATCACTCACACTAAATACACCCTGCACATCAAACTCATTATACAAACATACTCTGTACATCACTCTCACAATACAAACACTAAACATCAAACTCACTATACACACTGTGTACATCAAACTCATTATATGCACACTCTGCACATGAAATTCACTATACAGACACTATGTACATCACACTCACTATACACATTCTGCACATCTCTCACTATAAATTTAATCTATACACACACTCTTCACATCACACTCACAATACACACACTCTTCACATCACACTCACTATACACACTCTGCACATCTCTCACTATAAATTTAATCTATACACACACTCTTCACATCACACTCACAATACACACACTCTTCACATCACACTCACTATACACACTCTGCACATCTCTCGCTATAAATTTAATCTATACACATACTCTTCACATCACACTCACTATACACACACTCTTCACATCACACTCACTATACAAACTCTGCACATCTCTCTCTATGAATATACTCTGCACACCACACTCACTAAACACATACTTTTCAAACTCACTATATAAAAACTCTGCACATCACACTCAATATATACAAACTCTGTACATCACTCTCACTATACACACACTCTGTACATAACTCTCACAATGCACACACTCTAAACATCAAACTCACTATACACACACTCTGTACATCATACTTACAATATACTTGCTCTGTACATCCCTTTCATAATATACACACTATGTACATCAGACTCACTATGCACACTCCATTCTTCACACTCTGCACATGAAATTCACTTTATACACATACTCTGCAAATAACCATGAATATAAACACACTCTGTACATAACTTCCACTATATGCTCATTAATAGATCACACTCACTATACACTCACTCTGTACATCACACCCACTATACAAACCTCATACATAACTCTCACTATACACACACTCTGTACATCACACTCACTATACACACACTGTGTAAATCACACTTACAATATACATGTTCTGTATATCACTCTCAGTATACACACACTCTGTACATCAGTCTCAGTATACACACACTCTGTATATCACTCTCAGTATACAAACACTCTGTACATCACTCTCACAATGCACAGAGAGTATTGTGATACATACACTTCAAACATCACCCTCACTATACATACATTCTGTACATCACTTTAACAATGCACACACTCTGTACACCATTCACATTATACACACACACTGTATATCACAAATTCCATACAACACACTATACACATGTTGAGTACAGCAAACTCTTTATAATCACACTTACAATATACACACTCGGTACATCTCTCTCACTATACAAAACGTTGTGCACATCAAACTCACAATGCACACAATCTGTAAATCACACTCACTAAAAAACACACTCTGCACATCACTCTAACAATACACAGACTAATACTAAACAGTAAACTCACAATACACACTCCAAGCATACACACTTCAGTATACAAACTTTCTGTACATCTCTCATAGTACACACATTCTATTCATCACACTAACTATACACACACTCTAAAGATCACACTCACAATAAACACCGTCTGTACATCAGTTTAACTATGCACACACTAAACATCAAACTCACTATACAAGCATACTCAGTTCATCACTCACACTAAATACACCCTGCACATCAAACTCATTATACAAACATACTCTGTGCATCACTCTCACAATACACACACTAAACATCAAACTCACTATACACACTGTGTACATCAAACTCATTATATACACACTCTGCACATGAAATTCACTATACAGACACTATGTACATCACACTCACTATACACACTCTGCACATCTCTCACTATAAATTTAATCTATACACACACTCTTCACATCACACTCACAGTACACACACTCTTCACATCACACTCACTATACACACTCTGCACATCTCTCACTATAAATTTAATCTATACACACACTCTTCACATCACACTCACTATACACACACTCATCACATCACACTCACTATACAAACTCTGCACATCTCTCTCTATGAATATACTCTGCACACCACACTCACTAAACACATACTTTTCAAACTCACTATATAAACACTCTGCACATCACACTCAATATATACAAACTCTGTACATCACTCTCACTATACACACACTCTGTACATAACTCTCACAATGCACACACTCTAAACATCAAACTCACTATACACACACTCTGTACATCATACTTACAATATACTTGCTCTGTACATCCATTTCATAATATACACACTATGTACATCAGACTCACTATGCACACTCCATTCTTCACACTCTGCACATGAAATTCACTTTATACACACACTCTGCAAATAACCATGAATATACACACACTCTGTACATAACTTCCACTATATGCTCATTAATAGATCACACTCACTATACACTCACTCTGTACATCACACCCACTATACAAACCTCATACATAACTCTCACTATACACACACTCTGTACATCACACTCACTATACACACACTGTGTAAATCACACTTACAATATACATGTTCTGTATATCACTCTCAGTATACACACACTCTGTACATCAGTCTCAGTATACACACACTCTGTATATCACTCTCAGTATACAAACACTCTGTACATCACTCTCACAATGCACAGAGAGTATTGTGATACATACACTTCAAACATCACCCTCACTATACATACATTCTGTACATCACTTTAACAATGCACACACTCTGTACACCATTCACATTATACACACACACTGTATATCACAAATTCCATACAACACACTATACACACGTTCAGTACAGCAAACTCTTTATAATCACACTTACAATATACACACTCGGTACATCTCTCTCACTATACAAAACGCTGTGCACATCAAACTCACAATGCACACAATCTGTAAATCACACTCACTAAAAAACACACTCTGCACATCACTCTAACAATACACAGACTAATACTAAACAGTAAACTCACAATACACACTCCAAGCATACACACCTCAGTATACAAACTTTCTGTATGTCTCTCATAGTACACACATTCTATTCATCACACTAACTATACACACACTCTAAAGATCACACTCACAATAAACACCGTCTGTACATCAGTTTAACTATACACACACTAAACATCAAACTCACTATACAAGCATACTCAGTTCATCACTCACACTAAATACACCCTGCACATCAAACTCATTATACAAACATACTCTGTACATCACTCTCACAATACAAACACTAAACATCAAACTCACTATACACACTGTGTACATCAAACTCATTATATACACACTCTGCACATGAAATTCACTATACAGACACTATGTACATCACACTCACTATACACACTCTGCACATCTCTCACTATAAATTTAATCTATACACACACTCTTCACATCACACTCACAATACACACACTTTTCACATAACACTTACTATACACACTCTGCACATCTCTCTTTATAAATATACTTTGTACACCACACTCACTAAACACACACTTTTTAAACTCACTATATAAACACTCTGCACATCACACTCAATATATACAAACTCTGTACATCACTCTCACTATACACACACTCTGTACATCAAACTCACTATAAACACACTCTATGCATTAAACTCACTATACACACACTATGTACATCAAAATCACAATACACACACTCTGTACATCACTCTCACTATACAAACACTCTGTACATCATACTTACAATATACTTGCTCTGTACATCCCTGTCACAATATACAAACTATGCACATCAAAATCACTATACACACTCCATTCATCACACTCTGCACATGAAATTCACTTTATACACATACTCTGCAAATAACCATGAATATACACACACTCTGTACATAACTTCCACTATATGCTCATTAATAGATCACACTCACTATACACTCACTCTGTACATCACACCCACTATACAAACCTCATACATAACTCTCACTATACACACACTGTGTAAATCACACTTACAATATACATGTTTTGTATATCACTCTCAGTATACACACACTCTGTACATCAGTCTCAGTATACACACACTCTATATATCACTCTCAGTATACAAACACTCTGTACATCACTCTCACAATGCACACACTCTAAACATCAAACTCACTGTACACACACTCTGCACATCACACTCACTATACAAACCCATAGATCACTCTCACTATACACACACTCTGTACATCACACGCACTATACACACACTGTGTAAATCACACTTACAATATACATGTTCTGTATAATCACTCTCAGTATACACACACTCTGTACATCAGTTTCAGTATACACACACTCTGTACATCCCTTTCACTATACACATACTCTGTACATCCCTCTCACTATACACATACTCTGTGCATTACTTTCAATATACACACCATCTGTACATCACTCTCAGTATGAAAGGGGAAGATAATGAACAGTGATCAATCTTCTAACGCCTATAAGCAATACAAAGTAGATAGTTGGGCAAACATGGACCCCTGGACACACCAGATGTGGGAACAGGTGCCTAGGAGGAGTAAGCATTCCTTTTTGACCGTTCACACCCACCGTGAGCCCTATATCCTGATAAGATAAACTGAGTTATCCATAGTCAAAATCAGTGTGCCAAGAATGGCCTAACAATCTGAATGAAACAAGTCAGACAGCATTTGACCTAATGAATACACACACTCAGTACATCACTCTAACTATACACACACTAAACATTAAACTCACTATACACACAATCTGTACGTCACTTTCACTTATATACAAACATTCTGCACATGAAACTCATTATACACACACTCTGCATATCACTCTCACTATACACACACTCCAAGTATTACACTTACTAAAGTGTCATTTGGGGACTTTTCGGACTTAGTCATTTTTAGGGTCCATTTCTTTGGTTTTGCAATGTGTTGCCATAACTACCCCCCGGGATTGATCTTGCACATAACTTGAGACTTTAAGACTATGATTAGGCTCAGGCTTAGGGGCTATAGTCTACCCCCCCTGAAAAGTGTTATTGGGCACCCAGATATGGTCTTCGATAACACTTTTGGGAACTTTAGGCAAATAAAGTGTTATTGGGGACTTTTCAAAAGTATCATTGGTGATTTTTCGGATTTAGTCCTTTTTAGGGTCAATTTCTTTGGTTTTGCAATGTGTTAGCATAACTAACCCCCCGGGATTGGTCTTACGTGTAATTTGAGACTTTAAGACTATGATTAGGTTTGGGCTTAGGGGCTATAGTCTACACCTCTGAAAAGTGTTATTGGGGACCCGGTTATGGTCTTCGATAACACTTTTGGGGACTTTAGGCAAAAAAGTGTTATTGGGGACTTTTCAAAAGTGTCATTAGGGACTTTTCGGACATAATCCTTTTTTGGGTCAATTTCTTTGGTTTTGCAATGTGTTGCCATAACTAACCTCCAGGATTGGTCTTACGCATAATTTGAGACTTTACGACTATGATTAGGGTTGGGGTTTGGGCTATAGTCTATCCCCCTGAAAAGTGTTATTGGGGACCAGGTTATGGTCTTCAATAACACTTTTGTGGATTTTGGCAAAAAATTGTTTTTCGGACTTTTCAGAAGTATTTGGGACTTTTCGGACTTAGTCATTTTTAGGGTCCATTTCTTTGGTTTTGCAATGTGTTGCCATAACTACCCCCCGGGATTGGTCTTATGTGTAATTTGAGACTTTAAGAATATGATTAGGGTTAGGGTTAGGGCTAAAGTCTACCCCCCCTCCCCTGAAAAGTGTTTTTGAGGACCCGGTTATGGTCTTTGATACAACTTTTGGGGACTTTACGCAAAAAAGGTGTTATTGGGGACTTTTCAAAAGTGTTATTGGGGACTTTTCGGATTTAGTCATTTTTAGGGTCCATTTCTTTGATTTTCCAATGTGTTGCCATAACTACCCCCCAAGATGGGTCTTACGCGTAATTTGAGACTTCAAGACTATGATTAGGGATAGCCTTAGGACTATAGTCAACCTCCTAGAAAAGTGTTATTTGGAACAGGTTATGGTCTTCGATAACACTTTTTGGGACTTTAGGCAAAAAAAGTGTTATTGGGGACTTTTCAAAGGTGTCATTGGGCACTTTTCGGAGTTAGTCATTTTTAGGGTCAATTTCTTTGGATTTACAATGTGTTGCCATAACTAACACCCGGGATTGGTCTTACACGTAATTTGAGACTTTAAGACTATGATTAGGGTCAGGCTAAGGGGATATAGTCTTACCCCCTGAAAAGTGTTATTGGGGACATGATTATGGCTTTTGATAAAACTTTTGGGGACTTTAGGCAAAAAAGTGTTATCTGGGACTTTTCAAAAGTGTCATTGGGGACTTTTTTTTTTTTTTTTTAAAGGTTCATACATTTATTCACATTATGACAGTCAGGGTTTTAACATCATGCCCTTACAAACCCACCTGACTAGGGGGTACAGGGTATTTTATCTACCATTTACTCACACATCCACTCCAATAGGCATTCATTCAAAGATAGGAAAAAAGGAAGAGAATTAGAAAGGAATGAAATTACTCTGGCTTATCATATGTACACTATACAAAATAATATTAATCTAATAGGTTGTCACAAACTAAAGGTTTTAAATGTATAACAAATGTACTGTTATGACATTGATAACAACTTCCGATGATATACATAGGCTAATTAATATATACAATTACATATTATATATTCTGGATGATCTAAAATCTATAAATCTTTTAATTTATGAAATGTATTCCATTTCTTCTCAAAAACATCTACATAATCATTTTTGCATGCTAACTGCCTTTCTCTTTTGTACACATTTGTCCAAGTGGTAATAAAGTTATTTAACAAAGGCGGATTGCCTCTACATTTGCAACAATACACAAAGTACTTTAAATAATAATTAATCAAATTGATCATTTCATTTTCTGAGCTACCCAACAAAAAGGTTTGTTTTTTTTATCAACAACAATATTTACTGAAAAAAAATCCCTAAACCATGACTGCACATTCTTGAAAAATAAAACAAGATTTTCACAGTCATACAAAACATGCTCCATCGATTCCCTTTCTTTTACACAAAACAAACATAAATCGTTGTCTATTTTCTTTATTTTGAACAAAAATAAATTTGTGACTAAAATTTTTTGATTTATACGATATTGTAGCCACTGTAATTTTGTATCCTTTGTAATAGTAAAAACATTTTTATTAATTGTATTCCACTCTTCTTGAGAGATATCAAATTGTATATCCCACTTCTTTTGACCTGTAGGTTTTTCTTCACTATGATTAAAAATTTGGTACAGCTTTTTCTTGTTTCTTTTAAAATATATGAAAGGGGCTATATGTATGGGAATAGTAGGTTCTTGAACTTTCATAAACTGGTTTATTCCATTAACTCTCATTGCTTTCTTCAATGCTTGTCTTAAACCAAAAAAATTCCAAAAAATGAGATTTTACTTTATACATTTCCATGAATTGATTATAATTCATGATATCTCCATTCTCATCTAACATTGAGTTAACTGTATATACATTATTTTCACACCATTCTTTCAGATATAAAGTTTTTCTATTTACCTTTATGTTTTCATTGTACCATAAAACACTATTAACCATACGTTCAGAAGATTTTTTTTTCTCAAAAAGACATACAGTGGAACCCCGTTATTACGTTCCCCCTTTATTACGTTAGTCCGCATATTACGTTGGAATTTCAAAGCACAAAACCATTTCTTAACAAACCTATATAAAATAGACCTCGTTATTACGTTGTCCTAAAATGCCGGGACTCGGTATTACGTTGTAAAAATTCCGACAAAAACGTAATAAACCCCTAATTATTCAATAATGATTCTCAAAATTATAAGCCATTCACACCTTGACTGCCTGAGGCAGTCACCACGTAAATTTCCTGGTCTGTTTGGGGATTAGAGACGCTTGACTGATCACGCTTCGATAGATCTAGCGACATCAATACAGGTGAATACCCCGTATAGAAGCCAGTGATAAACAATTAAATAATGTTTATTTAGAAATTGTACTCTATGAAATTTACTTCATTTTTCATATTTTGATAATCAAAGAAATAATTTCTCAACCACCTGCGTGTTCAGCATAGTGTGATTACCTTCGCTATTAAAACTCTATTCACAGACAGCTTTGGTACCAAACAAGAAAGACAAGATTTATCGTAGCAATGTTACAACCGCTTGGGTAACTGCTTGGACATAGGTGACTAAAGGTGTTCAATTAAAAAAAATTGTTCGTTATTTAGACATGCAGCTTGGGTGTTCGTAACTCTCGTCCATACATACACCAATCTATCAGCCGACTCGTGCACGGCATTTACCTCAGTGAATATTTTAAAATCCCTTGATGCGTACGTGATTTTAGTGCCATCATTTAGCGTTATAAATGAAATCTTCGTGCATCATTATATTTTTTTTATGTGGATTGCGCTTAAATTGTTCTCCGTGCATGTTTATCGTTGGTGAGAAGTGTGTAAGTGTTGGGTATCGTGTGCGTTTTGTGTCTATAGTTTTGTTGTTTTTTGGGTGGGATTTTTTTTTATTGTGTTGTGTATTGTGTAATTAGAGAACTTAATAAAAACGATGTTTTGTTATTTTTTTTAATACGAATGTTGAATACGAACCGGAACGAGTTATTGAGAGAAATTTACATGAACGCATTGTTTTTAAGTTGAACAAAATGGCGGTCCAAACGAATGCAGAAAAAGCAACGTTTATCAAAACATCCTTATGTATCCTACACCAAAATAAAGAAAAGGGATAAGAACATGAAGAATTACGGACATTAAAGATAAGATGTAAATAAAACAAAGTATAATATTCTTTTAAACAAAGAAACAGTAAAGATATATTCACACACCCCTTCACGGAGTACCAGCAGACGATATACAATTTCAAAATGATAATTTTAACGGATTTCACTGGGAACGTTTATTACGTTGACCCCGGTATTACGTTATTTTATCGTGACAAAATGGAAAACGTAATAACGGGGTTCCACTGTATTAACCATTTCCAGGATTTAATTACATCCCTCCAAAACATATTCTTTGATTTTTCAAGTTTTTGTAAAGCATACAACGGTCCAAATTTAATAACATTACTTATATCAACTTCTGCTCCTATAATAGATTGCCACTTGGCTGTATCAAAGAGAAGTTTTTTAATCCATGACAATTTTAGACTCGCAATAAAGTTTTCAATATTTACCATATTTAATCCTCCTTTGTCATATTCTTGTGTGACGACTGATTTTTTAACTTTTGCGACAGGACTTTTCCATAAAAACTTGAAGAATATTTGATTTAACTTGTCTATGATGTCTTTAGATGGATTTGGTAATGAAATAAATAAGTGTACCAGTTTTGAAATTGCTAATGATTTAATCACTGTAATACGCCCTATAGGAGTAAGATTCCTTCTTTCCCAATCTTTCAAAAGATTTTGAATAGCAATAATTTTTTTATCAAAATTTATTTTTACTGTTTCACCTAAATCAACATCAAATTCTATTCCAAGAACTTGGAATTTATTATTGCCCCATATCAATTCTTTATCTTCCACTAATCTTTTTACTGAATATCTCTTACTACCAATCCATACCACTTGACTTTTACTATAATTGACAGTTAGACCAGACATCTCTTTAAAATCTTTAAGGTCATCTAATGTAGCCTCTAAAGATTCCTTACTACCATCTAAGAATATAGAAGTATCATCTGCAAATTGTGAAATTAAGTGAATTATATTACCTATCTTAATACCTTTTACCTTTTCCTTATCTTTTAGTTTTATTGCAAGTATTTCTACACATAATAAAAACAAGTAAGGTGAGATTGGACCCCCGTCTACAACCACGTCTATTTTGAAACCACCTTTTTTTTCCAGATATGGCCTTCGTTAACACTTTTGGGGACTTTAGGCAAATAAAGTGTTATTGGGGACTTTTCAAAAGTGTCATTGGGGACTTTTCGGACTTAGTCATTTTTAGGGTTCATTTCTTTGGTTTTGCAATGTGTTGCCATAACTACCCCCCCGGGATTGGTCTTACGCGTAATTTGAGACTTGAAGACTATGATTAGGGATATGCTTAGGGCTATAGTCTTCCCCCCTGAAAAGTGTTATTGGGGACCCGGTTATGGTCTTTAATAACACTTTTGCAGACTTTAGGCAAAATAAGTGTTCTTGGTGACCTTTCAAAACTGTCATTGGAGACTTTTCGGACTTAGTCATTTTTAGGATCAATTTCTTTGGTTTTGCAATGTGTTGCCATAACTAACCCCCGGGATGGGTCTTACGCATAATTTCAAACTTTAAGACTTTCATTAGGGTCAGGCATAGTTGCTATAGTCTACCCCCCTGAAAAGTGTTATTGGGGACCCGGTTATAGTCTTCGATAACACTTTTGAGGACTTTAGGCAAAAAAGTGTTATTTTGGGACTTTTCAAAAGTGCCATTGGGAACTTTTCGGACTTAGTCATTTTTAGGGTCCATTTCTTTCATTTTCCAATGTGTTGCCATAACTACCCCCCGGGATTGGTCTTACGCGTAATTTGAGACTTCAAGACTATGATTAGGGTTGGGGTGAGAGCTATAGTCTATCGCCCTGAAAAGTGTTATTGGGGACCCGGTTATGGTCTTCAGTAACACTTTTAGGCAAAAAAGTGTTATTGGGGACTTTTCAAAAGTGTCATTGGGGACTTTTCGGATTTAGTCATTTTTAGGGTCAATTTCTTTGGTTTTACAACGTGTTGCCATAACAAACTCCCGGGATTGGTCTAACGCGTAATTTGAAACTTTAAGATTATGATTAGGGTCAGGGTCAGGGGATATAGTCTACCCCCCGTGAAAAGTATTATTGGGGACCCGGTTATGGTCTTCGATAACACTTGTGGGGACTTTAGGCAAAAAAGTGTTATTGGGGACTTTTCAAAAGTGTCATTGGGGACTTTTCGGACTTAGTCATTTTTAGGGTCCATTTCTTTGGTTTTGCAATGTGTTGCCATAACTACCCCCTGGGATTTGTCTTACGCGTAATTTGAGACTTTAAGACTATGATTAGGGTTAGAGTTAGGGCTAAAGTCTACCCCCCCCCCCTGAAAAGTGTTTTTGGGGACCCGGTTATGGTCTTTGATAACACTTTTGGGGACTTTAGGCAAAAAAGGTGTTATTGGGGACTTTTCAAATGTGTCAACCGGGACTTTTTGGATTAAGTCATTTTTAGGGTCCATTTCTTTGATTTTCCAATGTGTTGCCATAACTACCCCCCGAAATGGGTCTTGCGCGTAATTTGAGACTTTAAGACTTTGATTAGGGATAGCCTTAGGACTATAGTCTACCCCCTTGAAAAATGTTATTTGGAACAGGTTATGGTCTTCGATAACACTTGTGGGGACTTTAGGCAAAAAAAGTGTTATTGGGGACTTTTGAAAAGTGTCATTGGGCACTTGTCGGAGTTAGTCATTTTTAGGGTCAATTTCTTTGGATTTGCAATGTCTTGCCATAACTAACACCCAGAATTGGTCTTACACGTAATTTGAGACTTTAAGACTATGATTAGGGTTAGGGTTAGGGTTAGGGCTAAAGTCTACCCCCCCCCCCCTGAAAAGTATTTTTAGGGACCCGGTTATGGTCATTGATAACACTTTTGGGGACTTTAGGCAAAAAAGGTGTTATTGGGGACTTTACGGATTTAGTCATTTTTAGGGTCCATTTCTTTGATTTTCCAATGTGTTGCCATAACTACCCCCCGGGATGGGTCTTGCGCGTAATTTGAGACTTTAAGACTATGATTAGGGATAGCCTTAGGACTATAGTCTACCCCCTTGAAAAGTATTATTTGGAACAATTTATGGTCTTCGATAACACTTTTGGGGACTTTAGCCAATAAAAGGTGTTATTGGGGCCTTTTCAAAAGTGTCATTGGGGACTTTTCGGACTTAGTCAGTTTTAGGGTTCATTTCTTTGGTTTTGCAATGTCTTTCCATAACTAAACCCCTGGGATTGGTCTTACGCGTAATTTGAGACTTTACTACTGTGATTAGGGTTGGGATGAGAGCTATAGTCTATCGCCCTGAAAAGTGTTACTGGGGACCAGGTTATGATCTTCAGTAACACTTTTAGGCAAAAAAGTCTTTTTGGGGACTTTTCAAAAGTGTCATTGGGGACTTTTCGGACTTAGTCATTTTTAGGGTTCATTTCTTTGGTTTTCCAATGTGTTGCCATAACTAACCTCCTGGGATTGTTCTTACGCGTAATTTGAGAATTTACGACTATGATTAGGGTTGGGATGAGAGCTATAGTCTATCGCCCTGAAAAGTGTTATTGGGGACCAGGTTATGATCTTCAGTAACACTTTTAGGCAAAAAAAGTGTTATTGGGGACTTTTCAAAAGTGTCATTGGGGACTTTTCGCATTTAGTCATTTTTAGGGTCAATTTCTTTGGTTTTGCAATAATTTTCAATAACTAACCCCCGGGATGGGTCTTCCGCTTAATTTGAAACTTTAATACTATGATTAGGGTCAGGCTTAGGGGATATAGTCTACCCCCCTGAAAAGTGTTATTGGGACCCGGTTATGATCTTCGATAACACTTGTGGGGACTTTAGGCAAAAAAGTGTTATTGGGGACTTTTCAAAAGTGTCATTGTGGATTTTTCGGACTTAATCATTTTTAGGGTCCATTTCTTTGGTTTTGGAATGTGTTGCCATAACTACTCCCTGGGATTTGTCTTACGCGTAATTTGAGACTTGAAGACTTTCATTAGGGTCAGGTTTGGGGCTATAGTCTACTCTCTACCCCAAAGAGTGTTATTGGGTACCCGGTTATAGTGTTTGATAACACTTTTGGGACTTTAGGCAAAAAAAGTGTTATTGGGGACTTTTCAAAAGTGTCATTGGGGACTTTTCGGACTTAGTCATTTTTAGGGTTCATTTCTTTGGTTTTGCAATGTGTTGCCATAACTAACCCCCTGGGATTGTTCTTACGCGTAATTTGAGAATTTACGACTATGATTAGGGTTGGGATGAGAGCTATAGTCTATCGCCCTGAAAAGCGTTATTGGGAACCAGGTTATGATCTTCAGTAACACTTTTAGGCAAAAAAAGTGTTATTGGGGACTTTTCAAAAGTGTCATTGGGGACTTTTCGCATTTAGTCATTTTTAGGGTCAATTTCTTTGGTTTTGCAATAATTTTCAATAACTAACCCCCGGGATTTGTCTTCCGCTTAATTTGAAACTTTAATACTATGATTAGGGTCAGGCTTAGGGGATATAGTCTACCCTCCTGAAAAGTGTTATTGGGGACCCGGTTATGATCTTCGATAACACTTGTGGGGACTTTAGGCAAAAAAGTGTTATTGGGGACTTTTCAAAAGTGTCATTGTGGATTTTTCGGACTTAGTCATTTTTAGGATCCATTTCTTTTGTTGTGCAATGTGTTGCCATAACTACCCCCCCCCCCCCCCGGGATTGGTCTTACGCGTAATTTGAGACTTTAAGATTATGATTAGGGTCAAGGTTTGGGGATATAGTCTACCCCCCGTGAAAAGTATTATTGGGGACCCGGTTATGGTCTTCGATAACACTTGTGGGGACTTTAGGCAAAAACGTGTTATTGGGGACTTTTCAAAAGTGTCATTGGGGACTTTTCGGACTTAGTCATTTTTAGGGTCCATTTCTTTGGTTTTGCAATGTGTTGCCATAACTACCCCCTGGGATTTGTCTTACGCGTAATTTGAGAGTTTAAGACTATGATTAGGGTTAGGGTTAGGGCTAAAGTCTAACCACCCCCCTGAAAAGTGTTTTTGGGGACCCGGTTATGGTCTTTGATAACACTTTTGGGGACTTTTGGCAAAAAAGGTGTTATTGGGGACTTTTCAAATGTGTCAACCGGAACTTTTTGGATTAAGTCAATTTTAGGGTCCATTTCTTTGATTTTCCAATGTGTTGCCATAACTACCCCCCGAGATTGGTCTTGCGCGTAATTTGAGACTTTAAGACTTTGATTAGGGATAGCCTTAGGACTATAGTCTACCCCCTTGAAAAGTATTATTTGGAACAATTTATGGTCTTCGATAACACTTGTGGGGACTTTAGCCAAAAAAAGGTGTTATTGGGGCCTTTTCAAAAGTGTCATTGGGGACTTTTCGGACTTAGTCATTTTTAGGGTTCATTTCTTTGGTTTTGCAATGTCTTTCCATAACTAAACCCCTGGGATTGGTCCTACGCGTAATTTGAGACTTTACTACTGTGATTAGGGTTGGGATGAGAGCTATAGTCTATCGCCCTGAAAAGTGTTATTGGGGACCAGGTTATGATCTTCAGTAACACTTTTAGGCAAAAAAAGTGTTATTGGGGACTTTTCAAAAGTGTCATTGGGGACTTTTCGCATTTAGTCATTTTTAGGGTCAATTTCTTTGGTTTTGCAATAATTTTCAATAACTAACCCCCGGGATGGGTCTTCCGCTTAATTTGAAACTTTAATACTATGATTAGGGTCAGGCTTAGGGGATATAGTCTACCCCCCTGAAAAGTGTTATTGGGACCCGGTTATGATCTTCGATAACACTTGTGGGGACTTTAGGCAAAAAAGTGTTATTGGGGACTTTTCAAAAGTGTCATTGTGGATTTTTCGGACTTAGTCATTTTTAGGGTCCATTTCTTTTGTTGTGCAATGTGTTGCCATAACTACCCCCCCCCCCCCCCGGGATTGGTCTTACGCGTAATTTGAGACTTCAAGACTATGATTAGGGTCAGGCTTAGGGGATATAGTCTACCCCCGAAAAGTGTTATTAGGGACCTAGTTAAGGTCTTCAATAACACTTTTTGGGTCTTTAGGCAAACAAAGTGTTATTGAGCACTTTTCAAAGTGTCATTGGGGACTTTTCGGATTTAGTTGTTTTTGGGGTGAATTTCTTTGGTTTTGCAATGTGTTGCCATAACTAACCTCCGGGATTGGTATTACGCGTAATTTGAGACTTTACGACTATGATTAGGGTTGGGGTGAGAGCTATAGTCTATCGCCCTGAAAAGTGTTATTGGGGACCAGGTTATGGTCTTCGATAACACTTGTGGAGATTTTAGACAAAAATGTGTTATTGGGGACTTTTCAAAAGGGTCATTGGGGACTTTTCGGACTTAGTCATTTTTAGGGTTAATTTCTTTGGTTTTGGAATGTGTTGCCATAACTACTCCCTGGGATTTGTCTTACGCGTAATTTGAGACTTGAAGACTTTCATTAGGGTCAGGTTTAGGGGCTATAGTCTACTATCTACCCCAAAGAGTGTTATTGGGTACCCGATTATAGTGTTTGATAACACTTTTGGGACTTTAGGCAAAACAAGTGTTATTGGGGACTTTTCAAAAGTGTCATTGGGGACTTTTCGGACTTAGTCATTTTTAGGGTTCATTTCTTTGGTTTTGCAATGTGTTGCCATAACTAACCCCCTGGGATTGTTCTTACGCGTAATTTGAGAATTTACGACTATGATTAGGGTTGGGATGAGAGCTATAGTCTATCGCCCTGAAAAGCGTTATTGGGAACCAGGTTATGATCTTCAGTAACACTTTTAGGCAAAAAAAGTGTTATTGGGGACTTTTCAAAAGTGTCATTGGGGACTTTTCGCATTTAGTCATTTTTAGGGTCAATTTCTTTGGTTTTGCAATAATTTTCAATAACTAACCCCCGGGATTTGTCTTCCGCTTAATTTGAAACTTTAATACTATGATTAGGGTCAGGCTTAGGGGATATAGTCTACCCTCCTGAAAAGTGTTATTGGGGACCCGGTTATGATCTTCGATAACACTTGTGGGGACTTTAGGCAAAAAAGTGTTATTGGGGACTTTTCAAAAGTGTCATTGTGGATTTTTCGGACTTAGTCATTTTTAGGATCCATTTCTTTTGTTGTGCAATGTGTTGCCATAACTACCCCCCCCCCCCCCCCCCCCGGGATTGGTCTTACGCGTAATTTGAGACTTTAAGACTATGATTAGGGTCAGGCTTAGGGGATATAGTCAACCCCCGAAAAGTGTTATTAGGGACCTAGTTAAGGTCTTCAATAACACTTTTTGGGACTTTAGGCAAAAAAAGTGTTATTGAGCACTTTTCAAAAGTGTCATTGGGAACTTTCGGACTTACTCATTTTTAGGGTCCATTTCTTTGGTTTTGCAATGTGTTGCCATAACTACCCCCCCCCCCCCCCCGGGATTGGTCTTACGCGTAATTTGAGACTTTAAGACTATGGTTAGGGTAGGGGTTAGAGCTATAGTTTATCCCCCTGAAAAGTGTTATTGGGGACCAGGTTATGGTCTTCAGTAACGGATTTAGTCATTATTATTCTAAGTCACGTTCTGTCTATCTAATCATAGAGTGTTCTACATCACGTTCTATCTGTCTATTGATACAGTATTCTACCTCAAGTTCCATCTGTCTATTGATACAGTATTCTACATCACGTTCTATCTGTCTATTGATACAGTGTTCTACATTATGTTCTATCTGTCTATTGATACAGTATTGTACACAACGTTCTATCTCTCTATTGACACAGTATTCTACATCACGTTATATCTGTCTATTGATACAGTATTCTACATCATGTTCTATCTGTCTATTGATACAGCATTCTACATCACAGTCTATCTGTCTATTGATACAGTATTGTACATAACGTTCTATCTGTCTATTCATACAGTAATCTACATCATGTTCTATCTGTTTATTGATTCAGTATTTTAAATCATGTTCTAATTATCTATTGATACAGTATTCTACATCAACTTGTACATGTGTATTGATGGAGTATTCTACATCACGTTCTATCTGTCTATTGATACAGTACTCTACGTCAAGTTCTATCTGTCCATTGATACAATATTGTACAAAACGTTCTATCTCTCTATTGATACAGTATTCTACATCGCATTCTATCTGTCTATTGATATAGTATTGTACATCACTGTCTATCTGTCTGTTGACACAGTATTCTACATCACGTTTTATCTGTCTATTGATACATTATTCTACATCACGTTCTATCTGTCTATTAATACAGTATTCTACGTCACATTCTATTTGTCTATTGATACACTATAGTACATCACGTTCTATCTGTTTATCAATACAGTATTCTACGTCACGTTCTATCTGTCTATTGATAGAGTATTCTACATGAGGTTCTCTCTGTCTATTGATACAGTATTGTACACAACGTTCTATCTCTCCATTGACATAGTATTCTACATCACGTTCTATCTGTCTATTGATATAGTATTCTACATCAATGTATATCTGTCTATTGATACAGTAATCTACATTATATTCTATCTGTCTATTGATCCAGTATTCTACATTACAGTCTATCTCTCTATTGATACAGTATTCTACATCACGTTCTATCTGTCTATTGATACAGTATTCTACGTCACGTTCTATCTGTCTATTGATACAGTATTCTACATCACGTTCTATCTGTCTATTGATATAGTATTCTACATCAATGTATATCTGTCTATTGATACAGTAATCTACATTATATTCTATCTGTCTATTGATACAGAATTCTACATCACATTCTGCCTCTTTCTTGATAGAGTATTCTACGTCATGTTCTGTCTATTGATACAGTATTCTACATCACGTTCTATCTGTCTATTGATACAGCATTCTACATCACGTTCTGTCTGTCTATTGATACAGTATTGTACATCACGTTCTATCTCTCTATTGATAAAGTATTCTACGTAAAATTATATTTGTCTATTGATACAATATAGTACATCACGTTCTATCTGTTTATCAATACCGTATTCTACGTCACGTTCTATCTGTCTATTGATACAGAATTCTACATCACGTTCTATTTGTCTATAGACACATTATTATACGTTACGTTCTATCTGTCAATTGATACAGTATTCTACATCACGTTCTATCTGTCTATTGATACAGTGTTCTACATTATGTTCTATCTGTCTTTTTATACAGTATTGTACGTCACGTTCTATTGGTCTATTGATACAGTATTCTACGTCACGTTCTATTTCTCTATTGATACAGTTTTGTACATAACAATTTATCTGTCTATTGATGCATTATTCTAAGTCACGTTCTGTCTGTCTAATGATAGAGTGTTCTACATCAGGTTCTATCTGTCTATTGATACAGTATTCTACGGCAAGTTCAATCTGTCTACTGATACAGAATTCTACATCACGTTCTATCTGTCTATTGATACAGTGTTGTACATCACATTTTATCTGTCTATTGTAAGTGACGTTCTGTCTGTCTATTGATAAAGTATTCTACGTCAAGTTCTATCTGTCTATTGATACAGTATTCTACATCACGTTCTATCTGTCCATTGATACAATATTGTACAAAGCGTTCTATCTCTCTATTGATACAGTATTCTACATCGCATTCTATCTGTCTATTGATACAGTATTCTACATCACGTTTTATCTGTCTATTGATACATTATTCTACATCACGTTCTCTCTGTCTATTGATACAGTATTCTACAATACGTTCTCTTTGTCTAGTGATACAGCATTCCACATTACGTTCTGTCTGTCTATTGATACAGAATTGTAGATCACATTCTATCCCTCTATTGATACAGTATTCTAGGTCACATTCTATTTGTCAATTGATACAATATAGTACATCACGATCTATCTGTTTATCAATACAGTATTCTACATCACGTTCTATCTGTCTATGGATACAGTAATCTACATCACAGTCAGTCTGTCTATTGATACAGTTTTCTACATCACGTTCTATCTGTCTATTGATACAGTATTATACATCAGAGTCTATCTGTCTATTGATACAGTATTGTACATCACGTTCTGTCTGTCTATTGATGCAGTATTCTACGTCACATTCTATCTGTCTATTGATACAATATAGTTAATCACGTTATATCTGTCTATTGATACAATATAGTAAATCACGTTATATCTGTTTATCAATACAGTATTCTACGTCACGTTATATCTGTCTGTTGATACAATATTCTACATCACGTTCTATCTGTCTATTGATACAGTATCTATCTGTCTATTGATTCAGGATTCTACTTCACGTTCTGTTTGTCTAATGATACAGTGTTCTAGATCACGTTCTATATGTCTATTGATACAGTGTTTTACACCACGTTTTATTTGTCTATTGATACAGTTTTCTACGTCACGTTCTATCTGTCTATTGATGCAGTGTTCTGCATTACAGTCTATCTGTCTGTTGATACACTATTCTACATCACATTTTATCTGTCAATTGATACATTATTCTAAGTAACGTTCTGTTTATCAAATGATAGAGTGTTCTACATCACGTTCTATCTGTCTATTGATACAGTATTCTACCTCAAGTTCTATCTGTCTATTGATACAGTATACTATATCACGTACTATCTGTCTAATGATACAGTATTGTACACAATGTTCTATCTCTCTATTGACACAGTTTTCTACATCGCGTTCTATCTGTCTATTGAGATAGTATTCTACATCACGTTCGCTCAGTCAATTGATACAGTATTCTACATAACAGTTTATCTGTCTATTGATTCAGTATTCTACATCACGTTTTGTCTGTCTATTGATACAGTATTCTACATCACGTTCTATCTGTCTTTTGATACAGTATTGGACATCACGTTCTATCTGTCTATTGATACAGTATTCTACATCACATTTTATCTGTCTTTTGATACAATATTGCACATCACGTTCTATCTGTCTATTGATACAGTATTCTACATCACGTTCTATATGTCTATTGATACAGTATTGTACATCACAGTCTATTTGTCTATTGATACAGTATTGTAGATCACGTTCTATTTGTCTATTGATACAGTATTCTACATCACATTCTATCTGTCTATTGATACAGTATAGTACATCACATTTTATCTAAAGTTCTATTTTTCTGTTGATACAGTATTCTATATCACGTTCTGTCTGTCTATTGATACAGTGTTCAACATCACGATAGATCTGTCTATTGATACAGTGTTCTAAATCACATTCTATGTTTCTATTCATACAGTATTCTACATCACCTGTTATCTGTATATTAATACAGTATTCTACGTCACGTTCTATCTGTCTATTGATACAGTATTCTACATCACATTCCATCCGTCTATTAATACTGTATTCTACGTCACATTATATCTGTCTATTTATACAGTATTCTACATCACGTTCTATCTGTCGATTAATACAGTATTCTACGTCAGGTTCTGTCTGTCATCTATTGCTACAGTGTTCTACATCATGTTCTATCTTTCTATTGATAAAGTATTGTACATCACGTTCTATCTGTCTATTGAAATAGTATTCTACGTCACGTTCTATCTGTCTATTGATACAGTATTCTATGTCACGTTCTATCTTTCTATTGATACAGTATTGTACATCACATTCTATCTGTCTATTAATACAGGATTCTACGTCACGTTCTATCTGTCTATTGATACAGTATTCTACATCACGATCTATCTGTCTATTGATACAGTATTCTACATCACGTTCTATCTGTCAATTGTTACAGGAACCTACATCACGTTCTATCTTTCTTTTCATACAGAATTCTACATCATGTTCTATCTGTCTATTGATACAGGGACCTACGTCTCTTTCTATCTGTTTAGTGAAACAGTATTGTACATCGCAATCTATCTTTCTATAGTGTTCTACATCATGTTCTATCTATCTATTGATACAATTTTCTACGTCAAGTTCTATCTGTCTATTGATACATTATTCTACATCACGTTCTATCTGTCTATTGATACAGTATTGTACATCACGTTTTGTCTGTCTATTGATTCAGTATTCTACATTACGTTTTGTCTGTCTATTGATACAGTATTTTACATCACGTGCTGTCTGTCTATTGATACAGTATTCTACATCACGTTTTATCTTTCTTTTGATACAGTATTCTACATCACGTTCTATCTGTCTATTGATACAGTATTCTACATCACGTTCTATCTGTCTATTGATACAGTATTCTACATGACAGTTTATCTGTCTATTGATACATTATTCTACATCACGTTCTATCTGTCTATTGATTCACTGTTCTACATCACGTTCTACATGTCTATTGATACAGTATTCTACATCACGTTCTATCTGTCTATTGATTCACTGTTCTACATTACAGTCTATATGTCTATTGATACAGTACTGTTCATCACGATCCATCTGTCTATTGATACAGTATTCTACATCACGTTCTATCTGTCTATTGATACAGTATTCTACATGACAGTCTATCTGTCTATTGATACAGTACTCTACATCACGTTCTATCTGTCTATTGATACAGTATTCTACATGACAGTCTATCTGTCTATTGATACATTATTCTACATCACGTTCTATCTGTCTATTGATACATTATTCTACATCACGTTCTATATGTCTATTGATACAGTATTCTACATCACTGTCTATCTGTCTATTGATACATTATTCTACATCACGTTCTATCTGTCTATTGATACAGTATTCTACATCACGTTCTACATGTCTATTGATACAGTATTCTACATCACGTTCTATCTGTCTATTGATTCACTGTTCTACATTACAGTCTATATGTCTATTGATACAGTATTCTACATCATGTTCCGGGTGTCTATTGATAGAGTGTTCTACATCATGTTCTATTTTTCTATTGATACAGTATTGTACATCATGTTCTATCTGTCTATTGAAATAGTATTATACGTCAGGTTCTATCTATCTATTGATACAGTATTCTACGTCACGTTCTATCTGTTTATTGATACAGTATTCTACATCACCTTCTATCAGTGTATTGATACAGTATTCTACATAACAGTATATCTGTCTATTGATTGAGTTTTCTACATTACGTTTTGTCTGTGTATTGATACAGTATTTTACATCACGTTCTGTCCGTCTATTGATACAGTATTCTACATCACGTTTTGTCTGTCTATTGATTCAGTATTCTACATTACGTTTTGTCTGTCTATTGATACAGTATTTTAGATCACGTGCTGTCTGACTATTGATACAGTATTCTACATCACGTTTTGTCTGTCTATTGATTCACTATTCTACATCACGTTTTGTCTGTCTATTGATACAGTATTCTACGTCACGTTTTGTGTGTCTAATGATAGAGTTTTCTACATCACGTTCTATCTGTCTGTTGATACGGTATTCTTCGTCACGTGCCATCCTTCTATTGATACAGTATTCTAAATCACATTCTATATGTCTATTGATACAGTATTGTACATCATGTTCTATCGGTCTATTGAAATAGTATTTTACGTCAGGTTCTATCTGTCTATTGATACAGTATTCTACGTCACGTTCTATCTGTCTATTGATACAGTATTCTACATCACGTTCTATCAGTCTATTGATACAGTATTCTACATAAAAGTATATCTGTCTATTGATTCAGTATTCTACATCACGTTTTGTCTGTCTATTAATACAGTATTCTACATCACGTTCTATCTGTCTATTGATACAGTATTCTACATCACATTCACTCAGTCTATTGATACAGTATTCTACATTACGTTTTGTCTGTCTATTGATACAGTATTCTACATCACGTTTTGTGTGTCTAATGATAGAGTTTTCTACATCACGTTCTATCTTTCTGTTGATACGGTATTCTTCGTCACGTTCAATATGTCTATTGATACAGTATTCTAAATCACATTCTATATGTCTATTGATACAGTATTCTACAACACGTTGTATCTGTCTATTGATACAGTATTCTACGTCACGTTCTATCTGTCTATTGATACAGTTTGCTACGTCAAATTCTATCTGTCTATTGATACAGTATTCTACATCATGATCTATCTGTCTATTGATACAGTATTCTACATCACGTTCTCTCTGTCTTTTGATACAGTATTGTACATTACGTTCTATCTGTCTATTGATACAGTATTTTACATCAAGTTCTATCTGTCTATTGATACAGTGTTCTACATCACGGTCTCTCCATATATTGGGACAGTGTTCTACATCACGTTCTATCTGTCTATTGATACAGTATTCTACATCGCAGTCTATCTGTTTATTGATTCAGTATTCTACATCACGTTCTATCTCTCTATTAATACAGTATTCTACCTCACGTTCTGTCTGACTATTGATACAGTGTTCTACATCACGATATATCTGTCTATTGATACAGTGTTCTAAATCACATTCTATTTTTCTATTCATACTGTATTCTACATCATCTGTGATCTGTATATTAATACAGTATTCTACGTCACGTTCTATCTGTCTATTGATACAGTATTCTACATCACATTCCATCGGTCTATTAATACTGTATTCTACGTCACATTATATCTGTCTATTTATACAGTATTCTACATCACGTTCTATCTGTCGATTGATACAGTATTCTACGTCAGGTTCTGTCTGTCATCTATTGCTACAGTTTTCAACATCATGTTCTATCTTTCTATTGATACAGTATTGTATATCACGTTCTATCTGTCTATTGAAATAGTGTTCTAAGTCACGTTCTATCTGTCTATTGATACAGTATTCTATGTCACGTTCTATCTTTCTATTGATACAGTATTGTACATCACATTCTATCTGTCTATTAATACAGGTTTCTACATCACGTTATATCTGTCAATTGTTACAGGAACCTACATCACGTTTTATCTTTCTTTTGATATAGAATTCTACATCACGTTCTATCTGTCTATTGATACAGGGACCTACGTCTCGTTCTATCTGTTTAGTGAAACAGTATTGTACATCGCAATCTATCTTTCTATAGTGTTCTACATCATGTTCCATCTATCTATTGATACAATTTTCTACGTCAAGTTCTATCTGTCTATTGATACAGTATTCTACATCACGTTCTATCTGTCTATTGATACAGTATTTTACACAAAGTTCTATCTCTATATTGACACAGTACTCTACCTCGCCTTCCATCTGTCTATTGATATAGTATTCTACATCACAGTCTATCTGTCTATTGATACAGTGTTCTACATCACGTTCTATCTGTCTATTGATACAGTTTTCTACGTCACGTTCTATCTGTCTATTGATACAGTATTGTACAAAACGTTCTATCTGTCTATTGATACAGTATTCTACGTCATGTTCTCTCCGTCTATTCATTCACTATTGTAAATCATAATATATCTGTCTATATATACAATATTCTACGGCACGTTCTGTCTTTCTATTGATACAGTGTTCTACGTCACGTTCCGTCTATCTATTGATACAGTGTTCTACATGATGTTCTATCTTTCTATTGATACAGTATTGTACGTCACGTTCTCTCTGTCTATTATAATAGTATTTTACTTCACGTTCTATCTGTCTATTGATACAGTATTCTACGTCACTTTCTATCTGTCTATTGATACAATATACTACATCACGTTCTATCTGTCTATTGATACAGTATTCTACATCACGCTCTATCTGTCTATTGATACAGTATTCTACATCACGTTCTATATGTCTATTGATACAGTATTGTATATCACGATCTATATGTCTATTGATACAGTATTCTACGGCACGTTCTGTCTGTCTATTGATACAGTGTTCTACGTCACTTTCTATCTGTTTACTGATACAGTGTTCTACGTCAGGTTCTATCTGTCTATTGCTGCAGTCTTCTACGTCACGTTCTATCTGTCTAATGATACAGTATTGCACATCACGTTCTATCTATATATTGATACAGTGTTCTACGTCATGTTCTATCTGTCTATTGATTCACTGTTCTACATCACGTTCTATCTGTCTATTGATACAGTATTGTACATCACGATCTATCTGTCTATTGATACAGAATTCTACGTCACCTTCCGGCTGTCTATTGATATAGTGTTCTACATCATGTTCTATCTTTCTATTGATACAGTATTGTAGATCATGTTCTATTTGTCTATTGAAATAGTATTTTACGTCAGGTTCTATCTGTCTATTGATACAGTATTCTACGTCACGTTCTATCTGTCTATTGATACAGTGTTCTACATCACGATAGATCTGTCTATTGATACAGTGTTCTAAATCACATTCTATTTGTCTATTCATACAGTATTCTACATCACCTGTTATCTGTATATTAAAACAGTATTCTACGTCACGTTCTATCTGTCTATTGATACAGTATTCTACATCACATTCGATCGGTCTATTAATACTGTATTCTACGTCACATTATATCTGTCTATTTATACAGTATTCTTCATCACGTTCTATCTGTCGATTGATACAGTATTCTACGTCAGGTTCTGTCTGTCATCTATTGCTACAGTGTTCTACATCATGTTCTATCTTTCTATTGATACAGTATTCTACGTCACATTCTATCTGTCTATTAATACAGGTTTCTACATCACGTTATATCTGTCAATTGTTACAGGAACCTACATCACGTTTTATCTTTCTTTTGATATAGAATTCTACATCACGTTCTATCTGTCTATTGATACAGGGACCTACGTCTCGTTCTATCTGTTTAGTGAAACAGTATTGTACATCGCAATCTATCTTTCTATAGTGTTCTACATCATGTTCCATCTATCTATTGATACAATTTTCTACGTCAAGTTCTATCTGTCTATTGATACAGTATTCTACATCACGTTCTATCTGTCTATTGATACAGTATTTTACACAAAGTTCTATCTCTATATTGACACAGTACTCTACCTCGCCTTCCATCTGTCTATTGATATAGTATTCTACATCACAGTCTATCTGTCTATTGATACAGTGTTCTACATCACGTTCTATCTGTCTATTGATACAGTTTTCTACGTCACGTTCTATCTGTCTATTGATACAGTATTGTACATAACGTTCTATATGTCTATTGATACAGTATTCTACGTCATGTTCTCTCCGTCTATTCATTCACTATTGTAAATCATAATATATCTGTCTATATATACAATATTCTACGGCACGTTCTGTCTTTCTATTGATACAGTGTTCTACGTCACGTTCCGTCTATCTATTGATACAGTGTTCTACATGATGTTCTATCTTTCTATTGATACAGTATTGTACGTCACGTTCTCTCTGTCTATTATAATAGTATTTTACTTCACGTTCTATCTGTCTATTGATACAGTATTCTACGTCACGTTCTATCTGTCTATTGATACAATATACTACATCACGTTCTATCTGTCTATTGATACAGTATTCTACATCACGCTCTATCTGTCTATTGATACAGTATTCTACATCACGTTCTATATGTCTATTGATACAGTATTGTATATCACGATCTATATGTCTATTGATACAGTATTATACGGCACGTTCTGTCTGTCTATTGATACAGTATTCTACGTCACTTTCTATCTGTTTACTGATACAGTGTTCTACGTCAGGTTCAATCTGTCTATTGCTGCAGTCTTCTACGTCACGTTCTATCTGTCTAATGATACAGTATTGCACATCACGTTCTATCTATATATTGATACAGTGTTCTACGTCATGTTCTATTTCTCTATTGATACAGTGTTCTACATCACATTCTATCTGTCTATTGATTCACTGTTCTACATCACGTTCTATCTGTCTATTGATACAGTATTGTACATCACGATCTATCTGTATATTGATACAGAATTCTACGTCACCTTCCGGCTGTCTATTGATATAGTGTTCTACATCATGTTCTATCTTTCTATTGATACAGTATTGTAGATCATGTTCTATTTGTCTATTGAAATAGTATTTTACGTCAGGTTCTATCTATCTATTGATGCAGTATTCTACGTCACGTTCTATCTGTCTATTGATACAGTGTTCTACATCACGATAGATCTGTCTATTGATACAGTGTTCTAAATCACATTCTATTTGTCTATTCATACAGTATTCTACATCACCTGTTATCTGTATATTAATACAGTATTCTACGTCACGTTCTATCTGTCTATTGATACAGTATTCTACATCACATTCGATCGGTCTATTAATACTGTATTCTACGTCACATTATATCTGTCTATTTATACAGTATTCTTCATCACGTTCTATCTGTCGATTGATACAGTATTCTACGTCAGGTTCTGTCTGTCATCTATTGCTACAGTGTTCTACATCATGTTCTATCTTTCTATTGATACAGTATTCTACGTCACGTTCTATCTGTCTATTGATACAGTATTCTATGTCACGTTCTATCTTTCTATTGATACAGTATTCTACGTCACGTTCTATCTGTCTATTGATACAGTATTCTACATCATGTTCTATCTTTCTATTGATACAGCATTGTACATCACATTCTATCTGTCTATTAATACAGGATTCAACGTCACGTTCTATCTGTCTATTGATACAGTATTCTACATCACGATCTATATGTCTATTGATACAGTATTATACATCACGTTCTATCTGTCAATTGTTACAGGAACCTACATCACGTTCTATCTTTCTTTTGATACATAATTCTTCATCACGTTCTATATGTCTATTGATACAAGGACCTACGTCTCGTTCTATCTGTTTAGTGAAACAGTATTCTACATCATGTTCGGTCTGTCTTTTTATAAAGTATTCTACGTCACATTCTGTCTGTCTATTGATATAGTATTCTACGTCACGTTCTATCTGTCTATTGATACAGTATTCTACATCATGATATATCTGTCTATTGATACAGTATTCTACATCACGTTCTCTCTGTCTATTGATACAGTATTGTACGTTACGTTCTATCTATCTATTGATACAGTATTTTACATCAAGTCATATCTGTCTATTGATACAGTATTCTACATCACGGTCTCTCTGTCTATTGAGACAGTGTTCTACATCACGTTCTATCTGTCTATTGATACAGTATTCTACATTGCAGTCTATCTGTTTATTGATACAGTATTCTACATCACGTTCTATCTGTCTATTGATACAGTATTCTACATCACGTTCTATCTGTCTATTGATACAGTATTCTACATCACAGTCTATCTGTCTATTGATACAGTATTCTACATCACGTTCTATCTGTCTATTGATACAGTATTGTACATCACGTTCTTTCTGTCTATTAATACAGTATTCTACATCATATTCTATCTGTCTATTGATACAGTATTCTATAAAAAGTTCTATTTTTCTGTTGACACAGTATTCTATATCACGTTCTGTCTGTCTATTGATACAGAGTTCTACATCACGATAGATCTGTCTATTGATACAGTGTTCTAAATCACTTTCTATTTGTCTATTCATTCAGTATTCTACATCACCTGTTATCTGTATATTAATACAGTATTTTACGTCACGTTCTATCTGTCTATTGATACAGTATTCTACATCACATTCCATCTGTCTATTAATACTGTATTCTACGTCACATTATATCTGTCTATTTATACAGTATTCTACATCACGTTCTATCTTTCTATTGATACAGTATTCTACATCACAGTTTATCTGTCTATTGATACAGTATTCTACATCACGTTCTATCTGTCTATTGATACAGTATTCTAAATCACAGTATATCTGTCTATTGATACAGTATTGTACATCACGTTCTATCTGTCTATTGAAATAGTATTCTACGTCAGGTTCTATCTGTTTATTGATACAGTATTCTATGTCACGTTCTATCTTTCTATTGATACAGTATTGTACATCACATTCTATCTGTCTATTAATACAGGATTCTGCGTCACGTTCTATCTTTCTATTGATACAGTATTGTACATCACGTTCTATCTGTCTATTGAAATAGTATTCTACGTCAGGTTCTATCTGTTTATTGATACAGTATTCTATGTCACGTTCTATCTTTCTATTGATACAGTATTGTACATCACATTCTATCTGTCTATTTATACAGTATTCTACGTCACATTATATCTGTCTATTGATACAGTATTGTACATCACGTTCTATCTGTCTATTGAAATAGTATTCTACGTCACGTTCTATCTGTTTATTGATACAGTATTCTATGTCACGTTCTATCTTTCTATTGATACAGTATTGTACATCACATTCTATCTGTCTATTAATACAGGATTCTACGTCACGTTCTATCTGTCTATTGATACAGTATTCTAAATCACGATTTATCTGTCTATTGATACAGTATTATACATCACGTTATATCTGTCAATTGCTACAGGAACCTACATCACGTTTTACCTTTCTTTTGATACAGAATTCTACATCACGTTCTATCTGTCTATTGATACAGGGACCTACGTCTCGTTCTATCTGTCTAGTGAAACAGTATTGTACATCGCAATCTATCTTTTTATAGTGTTCTACATCATGTTCTATCTGTCTATTGATACAATTTTCTACGTCAAGTTCTATCTGTCTATTGATACAGTATTCTACGTCACGTTCTATCTGTCTATTGGTAAAGTATTCTACATCACGATTTAGCTGTCTATTGATACAGTATTATACATCACGTTATATCTGTCAATTGTTACAGGAACCTACATCACGTTTTATCTTTCTTTTGATACAGAATTCTACATCACGATCTATCTGTCTATTGATACAGGGACCTACGCCTCGTTCTATCTGTCTAGTGAAACAGTATTGTACATCGCAATCTATCTTTCTATAGTGTTCTACATCATGTTCTATCTGTCTATGGATACAATTTTCTACGTCAAGTTCTATCTGTCTATTGATACAGTATTCTACGTCACGTTCTATGTCTATTGGTACAGTATTCTACATCACGTTATATCTGTCAATTGTTACAGGAACCTACATCACGTTTTATCTTTCTTTTGATATAGAATTCTACATCACGTTCTATCTGTCTATTGATACAGGGACCTACGTCTCGTTCTATCTGTCTAGTGAAACAGTATTGTACATCGCAATCTATCTTTCTATAGTGTTCTACATCATGTTGTATCTGTCTATTGATACAATTTTCTACGTCAAGTTCTATCTGTCTATTGATACAGTATTCTACATCACGTTCTATCTGTCTATTGATACAGTATTTTACACAAAGTTCAATCTCTCTCTTGACACAGTACTCTACCTCGCCTTCTATCTGTCTATTGATATAGTATTCTACATCACTATCTATCTGTCTATTGATACAGTATTCTACATCACGTTCTATCTGTCTATTGATACAGTATTGTACATCACGTTCTATCTGTCTATTGATACAGTATTCTACATCACAGTCTATCTGTCTATTGATACAGTATTCTACATCACGTTCTATCTGTCTATTAATATAGTATTCTACATCACAGTCTATCTGTCTATTGATACAGTGTTCTACATCACGTTCTATCTGTCTATTGATATAGTATTCAACATTACAGTCTATCTGTGTATTGATACAGTATTTTTCATCACGTTCTGTTTGTCTAGTGATAAAGCATTCTACATGACGTTCTGTTTGTCAATTGATACAGAATTGTACATCACGTTCTGTTTCTCTATTGATACACAATTCTACGTCACATTCTATTTGTCTATTGATAAAGTATTTTACATCACGTTCTATTTTTCTAAAGATACAGTATTCTACATCATATTCTATCTGTCTATTGATAAAGTATTCTACATCACGTTTTATTTGTCTAGAGATACAGTATTCTACATCACGTTCTATTTGTCCATAGATACACTATTCTACGTCACGTTCTATCTGTCTATTGACACAGTATTCTAGGTCAGGTTATATCTGTCTATTGATACAGTGTTCCACATCACGTTCTATCTGTCTAATGAAAAAGTATTATACATCATGTTCGGACTGTCTATTGATACAGTATTCTACATCACGTTCTAACTGTCTATTGATACAGTCTTCTACGTCACGTTCTATCTGTCTAATGATACAGTATTGTACATAACGTTCTATCTGTCTATTGATACAGTATTCTACGTAACGTTCTATCTGTCTATTGATACAGTGTTCTACATCATGTTCTATATTTCTATTGATACAGTATTATACATAACGTTCTATCTGTCTATTGATACAGTATTGTACATCACATTCTATCTGTCTATTGATACGGTATTGTAAATCACAATCTATCTGTCTATATATACAATATTCTACGGCACGTTCTGTCTTTCTATTAATACAGTGTTCTACGTTATGTTCTATCTGTCTATTCATACAGTCTTCTACGTCACGTTTTATCTGTCTATTGATACAGTATTGTACATCACGTTCTATCGATCTATTAAAACAGTATTCTACGTCACATTCTATTTGTCTATTGATACAGTGTTCTAACACATGTTCTATCTTTCTATTGATATAGTATTCTACATCACGATCTATCTGTCTATTGATACAGAATTTTACGTCACGTTTCGTCTATCTATTGATACAGTGTTCTAGATGATGTTCTATCTTTCTATTGACACAGTATTGTACGTCACGTTCTCTCCGTCTATTTTAATAGTATTTTCTTCACGTTCTATCTGTCTATTGATACAGCAGTCTACATCACGTTCTATGTGTCTATTGATACAGTATTTTACATCACGTTCGCTCAGTCTAATGATACAGTATTCTACATAACAGTATATCTGTTTATTGATTCATTATTCTACATCACGTTTTGTCTTTCTATTAATACAGTATTTTCCATCACGTTCTGTCTGTCTATTGATAAAGTATTCTAAATCATGTTCGCTCAGTCTATTGATACAGTATTCTACATAACAGAATATCTGTCTATTGATTCAGTATTCTACATCACAGTTTCTCTGTCTATTGATACAGTATTCAACGTCACGTTCTGTGTGTCTAATGATAGAGTGTTCTAGATCACGTTTTATCTGTCTGTTGATACGGTATTTTTTGTCACATTCTATCTTTCTATTGATACAGTATTGTACATCACGTTCTATCTGTCTATTGATACAGTGTTCTACATCACGTTATACCTATATATTGATACAGTATTCTACATCACGTTCTATCTGTCTATTGATACATTATTCTACATCACGTTCTATCTGTTTATTGATATAGTATTCTACGTCACGTTCTATCTGTCTATTGATACAGTATTTTACATCACAATCTAACTGTCTATTAATACAGAATTTTATGTCACGTTCTATCTGTCTATTGATACAGTATTCTACGTCACTTTCTATCTTTCTATTGATATAGTATTCTACATCATGTTCTATCTTTCTTTTGATACAGTATTCTACATCACGTTCTATCTGTCTATTGATATAGGAACCTACGTCTCGTTCTATTTGTCTATTGAAAAAGTATTGCACATGACAATTTATCTGTCTATAGTGTACTACATCATGTTTTATCTGTCTATTGATACAGTATTCTACGTCAAGTTCTATCTGTCTATTGATACAGTATTCTACATCACGTACTATCTGTCTATTGATACAGTATGGTACACAAAGTTATATCTCTCTATTGACACAGTATTCTACATCGCGTTCTATCTTTCTATTGATACAGTATTCTACATAACGTTCTATCTCTCTATTGATACAGTATTCTACATCACGTTCTGTTTATCTAGTGATACAGTATTCTACATCACGTTCTATCTGTCTATTAATACAGTATTCTTCGTCAAGTTCTGTATATCGAATGATAGAGTGTTCTACATCACGTTCTATCTGTCTATTGAAACAGTATTCTACATCACGTTCTATCTGTCTATTGATACAGTATTCTACATCACAGTCTATTTGTCTATTGATACAGTATTCTATATCACGTTCTGTCTGTCTATTGATACGGTATTCTACGTCAAGTTCAATCTGTCTATTGATACAGTATTCTATATCACATTATATCTGTCTATTAATACAGTTTTCTATGTCACGTTCTATCTGTCTATTGAAACAGTATTCTACTTCACATTCTGTTTGTCTAGTGATACAGCATTCTACATCACGTTCTCTCTGTTTATTGATACAGTATTAAACATCACGTTCTATCTCTTTATTGATAAAGTATTCTACGTCACATTCTATTTGTCTTTTCATACAATATAGTACATCACGTTCTATCTGTTTATCAATAGAGTATTCTATATCACGTTCTATCTGTCTATTGATACAGTATTCTACATGACGTTCTATCTGTCTATTGATACATTATTCTACATCACCTTCCGTCTGTCATCTGTTGATACAGTGTTCTACATCATGTTCTATCTTTCTATTGATACAGTATTGCATATCACGTTCTATCTCTCTATTGAAATTGTATTCTACGTCACGTTCTATCTGTCTATTGATACAGTATTCTACATCACATTCTATCTGTCTATTGATATAGTATTCTACATCACATTCTATCTGTCTATGTATACAGTATTCTACGTCACGTTCTATCTGTTAATTGATACAGTTTTCTACGTCAAATTCTATCTGTCTATTGATACAGTATTCTACATCACGTTCTCTCTGTCTATTGATACAGTATTGTACATTACGTTCTATCTATCTATTGATACAGTATTTTACATCAAGTTATATCTGTCTATTGATACAGTATTCTACATCACAGTCTATCTGTCTATTGATACAGTATTGTACATCACGTACTATCTGTCTATTGATACAGTATTGTACACAAAGTTCTATCTCTCTATTAATATAGTATTCTACATCACAGTCTATCTGTCTATTGATACAGTATTGTACATCACGGTCTCTCTGTCTATTGAGACAGTGTTCTACATCACGTTTTATCTTTCTTTTGAGACAGTATCCTACATCACGTTCTATCTTTCTATTCATACAGGGACCTACGTCTCGTTTTATCTGTCTATTGAAACAGTATTCTTCGTCAAGTTCTATCTGTCTATTGATACAGTATTCTACATCACGTACTATCTGTCTATTGATACAGTATTGTACACAAAGTTCTATCTCTCTATTGATACAGTATTCTACATCACAGTCTATCTGTCTATTGATACAGTATTCTACATCACGTTCTATCTGTCTATTGATACAGTATTCTACACCACGTACTATCTGTCTATTGATACAGTATTGTACACAAAGTTTTATCTCTCTATTGACACAGTATTCTACATCGCCTTCTATCTATCTATTGATATAGTATTCTACATCATTGTCTATCTGTCTATTGAAACAGTATTCTACATCACGTTCTATCTGTCTATTGATACAGTATTCTACATCACAGTCTATCTTTCTATTGATACAGTAGTTTAAATCACGTTCTGTCTGTCTATTGATACGGTATTCTACCTCAAGTTCTATCTGTCTATTGATACAGTATTCTATATCACATTCTATCTTTCTATTAATTCAGTTTTCAATGTCACGTTTTATCTGTCTATTGAAACAGTATTCTACTTCACATTCTGTTTGTCTAGTGATACAGCATTCTACATCACGTTCTGTCTGTCTATTGATACAGTATTAAACATCACGTTCTATCTCTTTATTGATAAAGTATTCTACGTCACATTCTATTTGTCTTTTGATACAATATAGTACATCACGTTCTATCTGTTTATCAATACAGTATTCTACATCACGTTCTATCTGTCTATTGATACAGTATTCTACATCACGTTCTATCTGTCTATTGATACAGTATTCTACGTCACGTTCTGATTGTTTAGTGATACAGTATTCTACATCACGTTCTGTCTGTCTATTGATACAGTATTGTATATCACGTTCTATATGTCTATTGATACAGTATTCTACATCACAGTCTATCTGTCTATTGAAACAGTATTCTACATCACGTTCTATCTGTCTATTGATACAGTATTCTGCATGACAGTCTATCTGTCTATTGATACAGTATTCTACATCACGTTCTGACTGTCTATTGATACAGTATTCTACGTCACGTTCTATCTGTCTATTGATACAGTATTCTACATCACGTTCTGATTGTTTAGTGATACAGTATTCTACATCACGTTCTGTCTGTCTATTGATACAGTATTGTATATCACGTTCTATATGTCTATTGATACAGTATTCTACGTCACATTCTATTTGTCTATTGATACAATATAGTACATAATGTTTTATCTGTTTATTGATACAGTATTCTACATCACGTTGTGTCTGTCTATTGATACAGTATTGTATATCACGTTCTATATGTCTATTGATACAGTATTCTACATCACAATCTATTTGTCTATTGATACAGTATTCTACATCACAATCTATTTGTCTATTGATACAGTATTCTACATCACAATCTATTTGTCTATTGATACAGTATTCTACATCACATTCTATCTGTCTATTAATACAGTATTCTACGTCACGTTCTCTCTGTCATCTATTGATACAGTATTCTACATCATGTTCTATGTTTCTATTGATAAAGTATTGTATATCACGTTCTATCTGTCTATTGAAATAGTATTCTACGTCACGTTCTATCTGTCTATTGATACAGTATTCTACATCACAATATATCTGTCTATTGATACAGTATTCTACATCACATCCTATCTGTCTATTAATATAGTATTCTACGTCACGTTCTATCTCTCTATTCATACAGTATTCTACGTCACGTTCTATCTGTCTATTGATACATTATTCTACATCACGTTCTATCTCTTAATTGATACAGTATTCTACGTCACGTTCTATCTGTCTATTGATACAGTATTCTACATCACAATCTATCTCTTAATTGATACAGTATTCTACGTCACGTTCTATCTGTCTATTGATAAAGTATTCTATGTCACGTTCGCTCAGTCTATTGATACAGTATTCTACATCAAGTTCTATCTGTCTATTAATACAGTATTCTACATCACAGTCTATCTGTCTATTGATACAGTATTGTACATCACATTCTATCTATCTATTAATACAGTATTCTATGTCACGTTCTATCTGTCTATTGATACAGTATTCTACGTCACGTTCTATCTGTCTATTGATACACTATTGTATATTACGTTCTATCTGTGTATTCATACAGTATTCTACGTTACATTCTATTCGTCTATTGATACAGTATTCTACATAACGTTCTATCTGTCAATTGATAGAGTATTCTACGTCATGTTCTGTCTGTCATCTATTGATACAGTATTCTACATCATGTTCTATGTTTCTATTGACACAGTATTGTATATCACGTTCTATCTGTCTATTGAAATAGTATTCTACGTCACGTTCTATCTGTCTATTGATACAGTATTCTACATCAAATTCTATCTGTCTATTAATACAGTATTTTACGTCACGTTCTATTTGTCTATTGATATAGTGTTCTACATCACGTTCTATCTCTCTATTCATACAGTATTCTACGTCACGTTTTATCTGTCTATTGATACAGGAACCTACATCATTATATATCTGTCTATTGATACATTATTATACATCACATTCTATCTGTCTTTTGATACAGTATTCTACGTCCCGTTCTATCTGTCTATTGATACATTATTCTTCATCACGTTCTATCTGTCTATTGATACAGGAACCTACATCACGTTCTATTCCTCTTTTGATACAGTATTATACATCACGTTCTATCTGTCTATTGAAACATTATTCTACATCACGTTCTGTCTGTCTATTGATACATTATTCTACTTCACGTTCTATCTGTCTATTGATACAGTATTCTACATCATGTTATAACTTTCTATTGATACAGTATTCTACTTCACGTTCTATCTGTCTATTGATACAGTATTGTACACAAAGTTCTATCTCTCTATTCACACAGTATTCTACATCGTGTTCTATCTGTCTATTGATATAGTATTCTACATCACTGTCTCTCTGTCTATTGATACAGTATTCTACATCACGTTCTATCTGTATATTGATACAGTATTCTACATGACAGTCTATCTGTCTATTGATACAGTATTGTACATCACGTTCTATCTGTCTATTGATACAGTATTCTACGTCATGTTCTATATGTCTATTGATACAGTATTCTACATCACGTTCTGATTGTCTAGTGATACAGCATTCTACATCACGTTCTGTCTGTTTATTGATACAGTATTCTACATCACGTTCTATCTGTCTATTGATACAGTATTCTACATCACATTCTATCTGTCTATTGAAACAGTATTCTACATCACGTTCTATCTGTCTATTGATACAGTATTCTACATCACGTTCTGATTGTCTAGTGATACAGCATTCTACATCACGTTCTGTCTGTCTATTGATACAGTATTGTATATCACGTTCTATATGTCTATTGATACAGTAATCTACGTCACATTCTATTTGTCTATTGATACAATATAGTACATAATGTTCTATATGTTGATCAATACAGTATTCTACGTCACGTTCTATTTGTCTATTGATACAGTATTCTACAAAACGTTTTATCTGTCTATTGATACAGTATTCTACGTCACGTTCTGTCTGTCATCTATTGATACAGTATTCTACATCATGTTCTATGTTTCTATTGATACAGTATTGTATATCACGTTCTATCTGTCTATTGAAATAGTATTCTACGTCACGTTCTATCTGTCTATTGATACAGTATTCTACATCATAATCTATCTGTCTATTGATACAGTATTCTACATCTCATTCTATCTGTCTATTAATACAGTATTCTACGTCACGTTCTATCTGTCTATTAATATAGAATTCTACGTCACGTTCTATCTGTCTATTGATACAGTATTCTACGTCACGTTCTATCTGTCTATTGATACATTATTCTACATCACGTTCTATCTCTTAATTGATGTAGTATTCTACGTCACATTCTGTTTGTCGAGGGATACAGTATTCTACATCACAGTCTATTTGTCTATTGATTCAGTATTCTACATCACATTCCATCTGTCTATTGATACAGTGTTCTACGTCACGTTATATATATCTATTGATACTGTATTCTACATCACATTCTGTTTGTCGAGTGATACAGTATTCTATCTGTCTATTCTACATCACATTCTAACTGTCTATTGATACACTATTCTACATCACATTCTATCTGTCTATTAATACAGTATTCTATGTCACGTTCATCTGTCTATTGATACAGGGAGCAACGTCACGTTCTATCTTTCGTTCGCTCAGTTTATTAATGCAGTATTCTACATCACATTCTGTTTGTCGAGTGATACAGTATTCTACATCACGTTCTGTCTGTCTATTGTACATCACGTTCTATCTCTCTATTGATACAGTATTGTACATGACATTTTATTTGTCTCTTGATCCAATATAGTACATTACGTTCTATCTGTCTGTTGATACAGTATTCTACATCACGTTATATCTGTCTATTAATACAGTATTGTACGTCACGTTCTGTCTGTCTATTGATACGGTGTTCTACATCACATTCCATCTGTCTATTGATACAGTATTCTACATCACATTCCATTCGTCTATTAATACTGTATTCTACGTCACGTTCTATCGGTCTATTGATATAGTATTCTATGTCACGTTCTATCTGTCTATTGATACAGATTTCTACGTCACGTTCTATCTGTCTATTGATACAGTATTCTACGTCACGTTCTATCTACCTATTGATATAGTATTTTACATCACGTTCTATCTGTCTATTGATTCAGGAACCTATGTCTAGTTCTATCTGTCTATTGAAACAGTATTGTACATCACGTTCTGTCTGTCTATTGATACAGTATTCTACGTCACGTTCTATCTGTCTATTGATACACTATTGTATATTACGTTCTATCTGTGTATTCATACAGTATTCTACGTTACATTCTATTCGTCTATTGATACAGTATTCTACATAACGTTCTATCTGTCAATTGATAGAATATTCTACGTCATGTTCTGTCTGTCATCTATTGATACAGTATTCTACATCATGTTCTATGTTTCTATTGACACAGTATTGTATATCACGTTCTATCTGTCTATTGAAATAGTATTCTACGTCACGTTCTATCTGTCTATTGATACAGTATTCTACATCAAATTCTATCTGTCTATTAATACAGTATTTTACGTCACGTTCTATTTGTCTATTGATATAGTGTTCTACATCACGTTCTATCTCTCTATTCATACAGTATTCTACGTCACGTTTTATTTGTCTATTGATACAGGAACCTACATCATTATATATCTGTCTATTGATACATTATTATACATCACATTCTATCTGTCTTTTGATACAGTATTCTACGTCCCGTTCTATCTGTCTATTGATACATTATTCTTCATCACGTTCTATCTGTCTATTGATACAACATTCTACATCACGTTCTATCTTTCTTTTGATACAGTATTCTACATCACGTTCTATCTGTCTATTGATACAGGAACCTAGATCACGTTCTATTCCTCTTTTGATACAGTATTATACATCACGTTCTATCTGTCTATTGAAACATTATTCTACATCACGTTCTGTCTGTCTATTGATACATTATTCTACTTCACGTTCTATCTGTCTATTGATACAGTATTGTACACAAAGTTCTATCTCTCTATTCACACAGTATTCTACATCGTGTTCTATCTGTCTATTGAAATAGTATTCTACGTCACGTTCTATCTGTCTATTGATACAGTATTCTACATCACAATATATCTGTCTATTGATACAGTATTCTACATCACATCCTATCTGTCTATTAATATAGTATTCTACGTCACGTTCTATCTCTCTATTCATACAGTATTCTACGTCACGTTCTATCTGTCTATTGATACATTATTCTACATCACGTTCTATCTCTTAATTGATACAGTATTCTACGTCACGTTCTATCTGTCTATTGATACAGTATTCTACATCACAATCTATCTGTCTATCAATACAGTATTCTACGTCACGTTCTATCTGTCTATTGATAAAGTATTCTATGTCACGTTCGCTCAGTCTATTGATACAGTATTCTACATCAAGTTCTATCTGTCTATTAATACAGTATTCTACATCACAGTCTATCTGTCTATTGATACAGTATTGTACATCACATTCTATCTGTCTATTAATACAGTATTCTATGTCACGTTCTATCTGTCTATTGATACAGTATTCTACGTCACGTTCTATCTGTCTATTGATACACTATTGTATATTACGTTCTATCTGTGTATTCATACAGTATTCTACGTTACATTCTATTCGTCTATTGATACAGTATTCTACATAACGTTCTATCTGTCAATTGATAGAGTATTCTACGTCATGTTCTGTCTGTCATCTATTGATACAGTATTCTACATCATGTTCTATGTTTCTATTGACACAGTATTGTATATCACGTTCTATCTGTCTATTGAAATAGTATTCTACGTCACGTTCTATCTGTCTATTGATACAGTATTCTACATCAAATTCTATCTGTCTATTAATACAGTATTTTACGTCACGTTCTATTTGTCTATTGATATAGTGTTCTACATCACGTTCTATCTCTCTATTCATACAGTATTCTACGTCACGTTTTATCTGTCTATTGATACAGGAACCTACATCATTATATATCTGTCTATTGATACATTATTATACATCACATTCTATCTGTCTTTTGATACAGTATTCTACGTCCCGTTCTATCTGTCTATTGATACATTATTCTTCATCACGTTCTATCTGTCTATTGATACAACATTCTACATCACGTTCTATCTTTCTTTTGATACAGTATTCTACATCACGTTCTATCTGTCTATTGATACAGGAACCTACATCACGTTCTATTCCTCTTTTGATACAGTATTATACATCACGTTCTATCTGTCTATTGAAACATTATTCTACATCACGTTCTGTCTGTCTATTGATACATTATTCTACTTCACGTTCTATCTGTCTATTGATACAGTATTGTACATCACGATCTAGCTGTTTATAGTGTTCTACATTATGTTATAACTTTCTATTGATACAGTATTCTACTTCACGTTCTATCTGTCTATTGATACAGCATTGTACACAAAGTTCTATCTCTCTATTCACACAGTATTCTACACCGTGTTCTATCTGTCTATTGATATAGTATTCTACATCACTGTCTCTCTGTCTATTGATACAGTATTCTACATCACGTTCTATCTGTCTATTGATACAGTATTCTACATGACAGTCTATCCGTCTATTGATACAGCATTGTACACAAAGTTCTACCTCTCTATTCACACAGTATTCTACATCGTGTTCTATCTGTCTATTGATATAGTATTCTACATCACTGTCTATCTGTCTATTGATACAGTGTTCTACATCACGTTCTATCTGTCTATTGATACAGTATTCTACATGACAGTCTATCTGTCTATTGATACAGTATTGTACATCACGTTCTATCTGTCTATTGATACAGTATTCTACGTCATGTTCTATATGTCTATTGATACAGTATTCTACATCACGTTCTGATTGTCTAGTGATACAGCATTCTACATCACGTTCTGTCTGTTTATTGATACAGTATTCTACATCACGTTCTACCTGTCTATTGATACAGTATTCTACATCACATTCTATCTGTCTATTGAAACAGTATTCTACATCACGTTCTATCTGTCTATTGATACAGTATTCTACATCACGTTCTGATTGTCTAGTGATACAGCATTCTACATCACGTTCTGTCTGTCTATTGATACAGTATTGTATATCACGTTCTATATGTCTATTGATACAGTAATCTACGTCACATTCTATTTGTCTATTGATACAATATAGTACATAATGTTCTATCTGTTGATCAATACAGTATTCTACGTCACGTTCTATTTGTCTATTGATACAGTATTCTACAAAACGTTTTATCTGTCTATTGATACAGTATTCTACGTCACGTTCTGTCTGTCATCTATTGATACAGTATTCTACATCATGTTCTATGTTTCTATTGATACAGTATTGTATATCACGTTCTATCTGTCTATTGAAATAGTATTCTACGTCACGTTCTATCTGTCTATTGATACAGTACTCTACATCATAATCTATCTGTCTATTGATACAGTATTCTACATCTCATTCTATCTGTCTATTAATACAGTATTCTACGTCACGTTCTATCTGTCTATTAATATAGAATTCTACGTCACGTTCTATCTGTCTATTGATACAGTATTCTACGTCAAGTTCTATCTGTCTATTGATACATTATTCTACATCACGTTCTATCTCTTAATTGATGTAGTATTCTACGTCACATTCTGTTTGTCGAGGGATACAGTATTCTACATCACAGTCTATTTGTCTATTGATTCAGTATTCTACATCACATTCCATCTGTCTATTGATACAGTGTTCTACGTCACGTTATATCTATCTATTGATACTGTATTCTACATCACATTCTGTTTGTCGAGTGATACAGTATTCTATCTGTCTATTCTACATCACATTCTAACTGTCTATTGATACACTATTGTACATCACATTCTATCTGTCTATTAATACAGTATTCTATGTCACGTTCCATCTGTCTATTGATACAGGGAGCAACGTCACGTTCTATCTTTCGTTCGCTCAGTTTATTAATGCAGTATTCTACATCACATTCTGTTTGTCGAGTGATACAGTATTCTACATCACGTTCTGTCTGTCTATTGTACATCACGTTCTATCTCTCTATTGATACAGTATTGTACATGACATTTTATTTGTCTCTTGATCCAATATAGTACATTACGTTCTATCTGTCTGTTGATACAGTATTCTACATCACGTTATATCTGTCTATTAATACAGTATTATACGTCACGTTCTGTCTGTCTATTGATACGGTGTTCTACATCACATTCTATCTGTCTATTGATACAGTATTCTACATCACATTCCATTCGTCTATTAATACTGTATTCTACGTCACGTTCTATCGGTCTATTGATATAGTATTCTATGTCACGTTCTATCTGTCTATTGATACAGATTTCTACGTCACGTTCTATCTGTCTATTGATACAGTATTCTACGTCACGTTCTATCTACCTATTGATATAGTATTTTACATCACGTTCTATCTGTCTATTGATACAGGAACCTATGTCTAGTTCTATCTGTCTATTGAAACAGTATTGTACATCACGTTCTGTCTGTCTATTGATACAGTATTCTACGTCACGTTCTATCTGTCTATTGATACAGTATTGTACATCACGTTCTGTCTGTCTATTGATACAGTATTCTACGTCACGTTCTATCTGTCTATTGATACAGTATTGTACATCACGTTCTGTCTGTCTATTGATACATTATTCTACGTCACGTTCTATCTGTCTATTGATACAGTATTATACATCACGTTCTGTCTGTATATTGATACAGTATTCTACATCACAGTCTATCTGTCTATTGATACAGTATTGTACATCATGTTCTGTCTGTCTATTGATACAGTATTCTACGTCACGTTCTATCTGTCTATTGATACAGTATTCTACATCACGTTCTGTTTGTCTAGTGATACAGCATTCTACATCACGTTCTGTCTGTCTATTGATACGGTATTGTATATCACGTTCTATCTGTGTATTCATACAGTATTCTACATCACATTCTATCTGTCTATTAATACAGTATTTTATGTTACGTTCTATCTGTCTATTGATACAGTATTCTACGTTACGTTCTCTCTGTCATCTATTGATACAGTATTCTACATCATGTTCTATGTTTCTATTGATACAGTATTGTATATCACGTTCTATCTGTCTATTGAAATAGTATTCTACGTCACGTTCTATCTGTCTATCGATACAGTATTCTACATCACAATCTATCTGTCTATTGATACAGTATTCTACAGCACAATCTATCTGTCTATTAATATAGTATTCTACGTCACTTTCTATCTCTCTATTTATACAGTATTCTACGTCACGTTCTATCTGTCTATTGATACATTATTCTACATCATGTTCTATCTGTCTATTGATACAGTATTCTACGTCACGTTCTATCTGTCTATTGATACATTATTCTTCATCACGTTCTATCTGTCTATTGATACAGCATTCTACATCACGTTAGATCTTTCTTTTGATACAGTATTCTACATCACGTTCTATCTGTCTATTGATACAGGAACCTACATTACGTTCTATCTGTCTTTTGATACAGTATTATACATCACGTTCTATCTGTCTATTGATACAGTATTCTACATAACAGTATATCTGTCTATTAATACAGTGTTCTACGTCTCGTTCTATCTGTCTATTGAAACAGTATTGTACATCACAATCTAGCTGTCTATAGTGTTTTACATCATGTTATAACTTTCTATTGATACAGTATTCTACGTCAAGTTCTATCTGTCTATTGATACAGTATTCTACATCACGTTCTATCTGTCTATTGATATAGTATTCTACATCACGTACTATCTGTCTATTTATACAGTATTGTACACAAAGTTCTATCTCTCTATTCACACAGTATTCTACATCGCGTTCTATCTGTCTATTGATATAGTATTCTACATCACTGTCTATCTGTCTACTGATACAGTATTCTACATCACGTTCTATCTGTCAATTGATACAGTATTCTACATCACATTCCATCTGTCTATTGTTACAGTATTCTACATCACGTTCTATCTGTCTATTGATACAGTATTCTACATCACAGTCTATCTGTCTATTGTTACAGTATTGTACATCACGTTCTGTCTGTCTATTGATACAGTATTCTACGTCACGTTCTATCTGTCTATTTATACAGTATTCTATATCACATTATATCTGTCTATTAATACAGTATTCTACATCACGTTCTATCTGTCTATTAATACAGTATTCTACATCACGTTCTATCTGTCTATTGATACAGTATTCTACGTCACGTTCTATCTGTCTATTGATACATTATTCTTCATCACGTTCTATCTGTTTATTGATACAGCATTCTACATCACATTCTATCTTTCTTTTGATAGAGTATTCTATATCACGTTCTATCTGTCTATTGATAGAGGAACCTACATCACGTTCTATCTGTCTATTGATACAGTATTCTACATCATGTTCTATCTGTCTATTGATACAGTATTCTACGTCACGTTCTGTCTGTCATCTGTTGATACAGTATTCTATGTCACGTTCTATCTGTCTATTGATACATTATTCTTCATCACGTTCTTTCTGTCTATTGATAGAGTATTCTACATCACGTTCTCTCTGTCTATTGATAAAGCATTCTACATCACGTTCTATCTGTCTATTGATACATTGTTCTTCATCACGTTCTATCTGTTTATTGATACAGCATTCTACATCACATTCTATCTTTCTTTTGATAGAGTATTCTATATCACGTTCTATCTGTCTATTGATAGAGGAACCTACATCACGTTCTATCTGTCTATTGATACAGTATTGTACATCATGTTCTATCTGTCTATTGATACAGTATTCTATGTCATGTTCTATCTGTCTATTGATACAGTATTCACGTTCTATCTGTCTATTGATACAGGGACCTACGTCACGTTCTATCTTTCTTTTGATACAGTATTTTACATCACGTTCTATCTGTCTATTGATACAGTATACTACATCACATTATATCTGTCTATTGAAACAGTATTCTACATCACGTTTTATATGTTTATTGATACAGTATTCTACATCACTCTCACGATACAGACACTCTGTACAGCAAACCCACTATACACAAAATCTGTACCTCACTCTTACAATACACACAACCAGTACATCACTTGCACTATACATACATTCTGTTAATCACACTCACAATACACACACTCCGTACATCACTCTGATGATACACACACTCCGTACATCACTCTGACGATACACACACTGAACATCAAACTCACTATATATACACCCGTTACATTCCTCCCACTATACACACCCTGCACATCACACTCACTATACACACACTCTGTTCATCACACTTAGAATATACATATTCTGTACATCCCTCTCACTATACAAATCACACTTATTATACACACACTCTGTACATCACATTCACATGCTCTGTACATTCTTCTCATTATACACATACTCTGTACATCACACTAACCATACACACTGTCTGTACATCACATTCACTATACACACACTTTGTACATCACACTCACTATACATATACTCTGTACATCCTTCTCACTATAAACACACTATGTACATACCTCTCACTATACACACACTCTGTACATCAAACCCACTATACACAAAATCTGTACCTCACCCTTACAATACACACAAACAGTACACCACTTGCACTATACATACATTAAATTCTGTTAATCACACTCACAATACACACACTCTGTACATCACTCTCACTATACACACACTCTGTACATCACTCTCACTATATACACACTGTATATCACTCTCACTATACACACACTCTGTACATCACTCTCACTATATACATACACTCTGTACATCACTCTCACTATACACACACTTTGCATATCACTCTCACTATACACCCACTCTGTAGATCACTCTCACTATACACACTACACTGTACACCACACTCACTATACACATTGTATATATCACACTTACAATATACATGCTCTGTACATCACTTTCACTATACACACACTCTGTACATCAAACTCACTATTAACACACCCTGTACATTCCGCCTACTATACACACCCTACACATTTCATTCATTATAAACACACTCTGTTCATTACACTTGCAATATACATATTCTGTACATCCCTCTCATTATACAAATCACATTTATTATACACACACTCTGTACATCACATTCACATGCTCTGTACATTCCTCTCACTATACCCACACTGGGCATATTACACCAACTATGCAAACAGTTTGCACACCACTCTCACTATACACACACTCTCTGTACATTAAAATCATTATACACACTCTCTGTACATCCTTTTCACTATACACACACTCTGTACATCCCTCACACTATACACACACTCTGTACATCATACTTACTATACAGACACTAAACATCAAACTCACTATACACAAACTCTGTACATCACAATCACTATACACACACTCCCTACATCACTCTCACAATACTTACTTCCTGTACATCAAACTCACTATACACACTCCATACATCACAATCTGCATTTCACACTTATTTTATACACACACTTTGCACATCACTATGAATATACACACACTCTGTAAACAACATCCATTATATACTCATTATATACATCACACTCATTATACACAAACCCTGCACACCACATTCACTATACACACACTCAATAGATCACTCTCACTATACACACACTAAACATCAAAATCAATATACACACACTCTGTACATCACTCTCACTATAAACACACTCTGCACATCAAACTCATTATACCCACACTCTGTACATCACTCACAATAAACATACTCTATGCATCACTCTCACAATACACACACTCTGTACTTCACTCTTACTATAAACACACTCTGTACATCACTCTCACTATACATACACTCTGTACTTCACTCTCACTATACACACACTCTGTACATTGTTCAAAATAAATACACTTTGTACATCACTCTCGCTATACACACACTCCATAAATCAAAGTGACAATACACACACTCTGTTCATTACACTTACAATATACATACTCTGTACATCCTTCTCACTATGCAAATCACTCTCACTATACACACACTCTGTACATCACATTCACATGCTCTGTGCTTCACTCTCACTATACACACTCTCCACATCAAACACACTATACACACACTCTGCACATCAAACTTATTATACACATTCTATACATCACACGTACAATATACATGCTCTGTAAATCACTCTCACTATACATACACTCCATAAATCAAACTCACTATTAACACACTCTGTACATCACTCTTACTATACACACACTCTGTACATCAAACTCACTATACAAACTCTCAGTATATCACACTCACTATACACATTCTATATATCACACGTGCAATATACATGCTCTGTACATCACTCTCGCTATACACACACTCCATAAATCAAACTCATTCATAACACACCCTGTACTCCCTACATCACTCTCACAATATACACTCTCTGTACATCAAACTCACTATACACACTCCATACATCACAATCTGCACATCACACCCACTATACACAAACTCTGTACATCACTCACACTTTACACACACTCCCTACATCATTCTCACAATACACACTCTCTGTACATCAAACTCACTATATAAAATCCATACCTCACTCTCACTATAGACACACTTTGTACATCATTCTCACAATACACACACATTGCACATCAAACTTACTATACATACAATCAGTACATCACACTCACTATACACATTATATATATCACACTTACTATATACATGCTCTGTACATCACTCTCACTATACACACACTCTGTACATGAAACTCACTATACACACACTCAGTACTCATTCACAATAAACACACTCTGTACATTACTCTCACTATACATACACTAAACATCAAACTCACTATATACACACACCCTGTACATCACTCTCCTTATATACAATCTGTAGATCACACTCACTATACACACACTTTGTACACCACTCTCAGTATACACACACTTTATACATCACTTTCACTATACACACACTCTGTACATCACTTCCACTTATAATACACACTCTCTGCATCGCGTGATCCACAGTGCATCAATCTCACTACACACACACACTGTACATCACTCTCACTACACACACACTCTGTACATCACTCTCACTACACACACACTCTGTACATCACTCTCACTATATACACACTCTGTATATCACTCTCACAATACACACACTCTGCACATCAAACTCACTATACATACACTTACAATATGCATGCTCTGTACATCACTTTCACTATACGCACTCTGTACATCAAACTCACTATTAACACATCCTGTACATCACTATCACAATACACACACTCCGTACATCAAACTCACTATACACACACCCTGTACATTCCTCCCACTATACACAATTGACCCTACATATTACATTCATTCAACACACTCTGTTCATTTCACTTACAATATACATATTCTGTACATCACCCTTTCTCACTAGAGGGAGTCATTTGATGTTACCGGTCGATCAGCTATGAACGGAAACAAATATGAACTAACTGGATACGTTTTATGGAAGGTTACATGTCTAGTCCAAATGTACACAGATAAAAATCATCATGGTCTACGAAGTTTTGAAATACGTATGTTTATGTAAATTAACCCTCTGAATCGATACTTACGTTACTGTCGCCAAGTCGATGTAACCGAAGTTAGACCTAAAGTTTTACCTAATAATTGCATTTCTGGTTATATATACCATATTAAATTAAAAACATATGTCATTGCATCTTTAGCAAAACGTTCTTTTTAAATGAAACTGCATCATCCATAACGTGCACCTCCAGTGAATATGTTTGTCGCCAATGTTAAAATACATACGTTATCACTTGTTAAAACTTGCCACAATGCTGCTAAACAGACTTTTTAAGTGTAATAAAGTTCAAAATCCATCCATTATAATCATACTCAAGTAATGACTATACAACTATTCTAAATTCTGAGTGATTCTATAGTTATCATGAACAAATCACAGAATTGGATAGTTTGATTTTCTTTGATACTAACGTTACCTATATATTTTAACAAGCGAATAGCTGCTAACAACATCTGTTGAGCCAATATTTGATTCCTGTTGTATATTGAATTACTATAAAAATGAAACTGAACGGTAAAGAGTAGTTATTTTCAAACGTTCAGTGAAAAATTGCTGTTATCTTACATACGTTACCAATACTTACGTTACCATAATTACAAAATTGCGGCTATAACCATATAACCAAATGCAGTTTGGTATTGTATCACGTGACGTATATTGAAATACTGACAGCTATTTGCAAAAAAGTTTATTTGCCACGAGAATTTAATTTGTAAGAGGTTGTATGCTGCATAGTAATACTTGTCTGACTTTGTTGTGAGGTAAGCTATAAAAATCCATTTCACACAGGTTGTTTACCAATAACTTGAAGTGAAAACCGTAAATTTAAAATTGAAATTTAAAGATATATATATTAAGTTTGCCGATAATTGTTTATAGCGTAGATAATGTCCGATACCTACGTTACTGATGGTATAAACGTATGTATCAAGATTTGGTGTCGTATTTGTAATTGCTATCTCTCTACCACAGTTGTATTTCAGATTTCAATAATTCAATGCTCTATCCTTGCACATGTAGAATTGAAAAAAAACACACCATGAAATATCTATTAATTCTATGAAACAATCCGACTATTTTTAATGTTCATAGAGCAGGTCTCAACATGTTGTGGTAACCTTTTGGAATGGTATTAATGTGTCAAATTTGAGTGATTTTACTTCATATTAAGAAAAAATTACTTGCTGCTTTAAAAATATGAGATATCAATGAAACGTTAGTTTCATAGTAAATATTTGTTTTCATTGTTTATACTGAACACATGAAGTTATACTACTGGATACAGTGGTAACGTAGGTATCGATATTTACGTTACGTTTAATTTTTCATTTTATACCATCTTCATCCACTGTTACCATCTTGAAAGAACTGTCGTGGTTTAAAACTCGTATATGAAGACAGAAAAACAATAGAAAATAGATTTTCTTTGTTAAAGACGTGTCAATAATTTTGATACATACGTTACCATGAACATACATATCGTTTTCTGTGTTTTCAATATAATTTGTTGATTATTTCCATGTTTGTAGTTAGCCGTTTAAATGTTAAGTTGTTTCGTGAATGCCCGTTATAAAAAGACCACTTTGTTTATATAAACAGACCACTGTATTTTAATGCAAATGGTTTGCAGAGTACATACGTTACGTGATGCAGAAAGCATTCTTGTTTTCATATGCTATTTATTTTTATTGTTTATAGTTGCTTTCCAATAATTTGTTGGATATTTTTTCTCACAATAAATTGAATTGTAACTTGTTTCAAACCAAATATTGTCTATATTCTTTGTGCACTATTTTAGTACAAGGATGCATATTTACGTTACTGCATATTGGGAGTAGAATATTTGGTAACTATGTAGTTAATTATGTCCAATTTTGAATGATTTGATGGGAAATATCAATTATAAATCATGATGTATCCCTTAATAAGCTAGATTTAGGCGGATCATTGTTTTATTGAAGAATAACATGAAAGGTTTTAATAGAAAAATTAAAACCATATTGTAAACAAGCAAAAAAAATGTGTATGTATTCATTTTCACAACCATGTAACTTATATATATGATTTGCCCAGGTTCCTGTTAAACATACAATGTCCGTCTTTTGAAACATTGCCTTTGATAACAATTTCCCGCTATGCAGAAATATTATTGAAGCATAGAAGAACAGTCACGTAGATATCATGTGCATAAAACTATAGCAAGGCTACTACCTATGTTTCACCGTGAATATCTCTAAAAGTCTTTTAATGGTGTTGTTCATTTTTCAAATTTTGTTCTGTGATATGTTGGCCTTCACATATTTCACCAGAGTATATTATTTTACGGATGTTTATTTTTTGGCAATTCGTATTTACCAATTCACTCCCTTTAGTGAGAAAGGGTAACATCCCTCTCACTATACAAATCACATTTATTATACACACACTCTGTACATCACAATCACAATATATACACACACTCTGTACATCACTCTCACATTATACTCACTTTCTGTACATCAAACTCACTATACACACTCTATACATCACAATCTGCACATCACACTTACTTTATACACCCACTTTGCACATCACTGTGAATATACACACACTCTGTACAGAACATCCATTATATACTCATTATAGACATCACGCTCATTAAACACAAACCCTACACATCACATTCATTATACACACACTCAGTAGATCACTCTCACTATACACATACTAAACATCAAAATCAATATACACACACTCTGTACATCACTCTCACTATAAACACACTCTGCACATCAAACTCACTATACACACACTCTGTACATCACTCACAATAAACACACTCTGTACATCACTCTCACTATAAACACACTCTGTACATCACTCTCACTATACACACACTCCGCATCAAACTCACTATACATACACTCAGTACATCACACTCACTATACACATTCTATACATCACGTCACATTCTATACATTGTGGCGTCTGTGGCCGAGTGGTTAGGCCGTCAGACTCTCGACCGAAAGGTCGTGGGTTCGAGTCCTGGCCGCGGCAGGTCTGACATTGTGTCCTTGGGAAATGCACTTTACATGAATTTCCTCACTCCACCCAAGTGTAAACGGGGTACCTGGCTATAGACAGTGAAAGATATTGTTAGAATGTTAGCGCTCTAGCGCTTGTAATTGCAGCTTGCACTGTATGATTCCTAGGAAGCTGAGACAGTTCTAGATTGATATAAGGTCTGCCGGGGTAATAATGTACATTGATTATTGTAAAGCGCTTTGAGCAGCATACCCTGGAAAAGGCGCTATATAAAACCAATCATTATTATTAATCATTATTATTATTATCACACGTACAATATACATGCTCTGTACATCACTCTCGCTATACACACACTCCATATATCAAACTCACTATTAACACACCATGTACATCACTATCACGATACACACACACCGTACATCAAACTCACTATACACACACCCTGTACATTCCTCCCACTATACACACCCTACACATTATATTCATTATACACACACTCTGTTCATTACACTTACAATATACATATTCTGTACATCCCTCTCACTATACAAATCACACTTATTATACACACACTCTGTACATCACATTCACATGCTCTGTACATTCCTCTCACTATACACACACTCTGTACATCACATACACATGCTCTGTACATTCCTCTCACTATACACACACTCTGTACATCACATACACATGCTCTGTACATTCCTCTCACTATACACACACTCTGTACATCACATACACATGCTCTGTACATTCCTCTCACTATACACACACTCTGTACATCACATACACATGCTCTGTACATTCCTCTCACTATACACACACTCTGTACATCACATACACATGCTCTGTACATTCCTCTCACTATACACACACTCTGTACATCACATTCACATGCTCTGTACATTCCTCTCACTATACACACACTCTGTACATCACATACACATGCTCTGTACATTCCTCTCACTATACACACACTCTGTACATCACATACACATGCTCTGTACATTCCTCTCACTATACACACACTCTGTACATCACATACACATGCTCTGTACATCACTCTCACTATACACACACTTCCTACATCACTCTCATAATTAATACACTAACTCTGTACATGAAACTCAATATACACACTCCATACATCACAATCTGCACATCACATTTACTTTATACACACACTTTACACAGCACTGTGAATATACAAACACTTTGTACACAACATCCATTCTATACATTACACTCATTATACACACACTCTGCACATCACATTCACTATACACAAATTCAGTACATCACTCTCACTATACACACACTCTGCAAATCAAACTCATTATACCCACACTCTGTACATCACTCACAATAAACACACTCTGTACATCACTCTCACAATACACACACTCTTTACATCAAACTCACTATACACACACTCTGTACATCACTCACAATAAACATACTTTGTACATCACTCTCGCTATACACACACTCCATAAATCAAAGTGACAATACACACACTCTGTTCATTATACACTTACAATATACATACTCTGTACATCCCTCTCACTATGCAAACCACACTTATTATACACACACTCTGCACATCACATTCACATGCTCTGTACATTCTTCTCACTATATACACACACTCTGTACTTCACTTTCACTATACACAAACTCTGTACTTCACTCTCACTATACACACACTCTGTACTTCACTCTCACTATAAACACACTCTGTACATCACTCTCACTATACACACAATCTGTACTTCACTCTCACTATACACACACTCTGTACATCACTCTAACAATACACACACTCCGCATCAAACTCACTATACATACACTCAGTACATCACACTCACTGTACACATTCTACATGTATACATCACGTCACATTCTATACATTGTGGCGTCTGTGGCCGAGTGGTTAGGCCATCAGACTCTCAACCGAAAGGTCGTGGGTTCGAGTCCTGGCCGCGGCAGGTCTGACATTGTGTCCTTGGGAAATGCACTTTACATGAATTTCCTCACTCCACCCAAGTGTAAACGGGGTACCTGGCTATAGACAGTGAAAGATATTGTTAGAATGTTAGCGCTCTAGCGCTTGTAATTGCAGCTTGCACTGTATGATTCCTAGGAGGCTGAGACAGTTCTAGATTGATATAAGGTCTGCCGTGGTAATAATGTACATTGATTATTGTAAAGCGCTTTGAGCAGCATACCCTGGATAAGACGCTATATAAAACCAATCATTATTATTAATCATTATTATTATTATCACACGTACAATATACATGCTCTGTACATCACTCTCGCTATACACACACTCCGTACATCAAACTCACTATTAACACACCCTGTACATCACTATCACGATACACACACACCGTACATCAAACTCACTATACACACACCCTGTACATTCCTCCCACTATACACACCTTACACATTATATTCATTATACACACACTCTGTTCATTACACTTACAATATACATATTCTGTATATCCCTCTCACTATACAAATCACACTTATTATACACACACTCTGTACATCACATTCACATGCTCTGTACATTCCTCTCACTATACACACACTCTGTACATCACATACACATGCTCTGTACATTCCTCTCACTATACACACACTCTGTACATCACATACACATGCTCTGTACATTCCTCTCACTATACACACACTCTGTACATCACATACACATGCTCTGTACATTCCTCTCACTATACACACACTCTGTACATCACATACACATGCTCTGTACATTCCTCTCACTATACACACACTCTGTACATCACATACACATGCTCTGTACATTCCTCTCACTATACACACACTCTGTACATCACATACACATGCTCTGTACATTCCTCTCACTATACACACACTCTGTACATCACATTCACATGCTCTGTACATTCCTCTCACTATACACACACTCTGTACATCACATTCACATGCTCTGTACATTCCTCTCACTATACACACACTCTGTACATCACATACACATGCTCTGTACATTCCTCTAACTATACACACACTGGGCACATCACACTAACTATACACACTTTGTACATCACTCTCACTATACACACACTTCCTACATCACTCTCATAATTAATACACAAACTCTGTACATGAAACTCAATATACACACTCCATACATCACAATCTGCATATCACATTTACTTTATACACACACTTTACACAGCACTGTGAATATACAAACACTTTGTACACGACATCCATTATATACATTACACTCATTATACACACACTCTGCACATCACATTCACTATACACAAATTCAGTACATCACTCTCACTATACACACACTCTGCAAATCAAACTCATTATACCCACAATCTGTACATCACTCACAATAAACACACTCTGTACATCACTCTCACAATACACACACTCTTTACATCAAACTCACTATACACACTCTGTACATCATTCACAATAAACACACTTTGCACATCACTCTCGCTATACACACACTCCATAAATCCAACTAACACTACACACACTCTGTTCATTATACACTTACAATATACATACTCTGTACATCCTCTTACTATGCAAATCACACTTATTATACACACATTCTGCACATCACATCCACATGCTCTGTACATTCCTCTCATTATACACACACTCTGTACTTCACTCTCACTATACACACACTCTGTACTTCACTCTCACTATACACACACTCTGTACATCACACCCACTATACACAAATTGTGTACATCACTCTCACTATACACACACTGTACATCACCCTAACTATACACACACTGTACATCCCCCTCACAATACACACACTGTATATCACTCTCACTATACACACACTCAGTACATCACTCTAACAATATACACACTCAGTACATCACACCTACTATGCACGCACTCTGTACCTCACTCTTACAATACACACACTCTGTACATCAAACTCACTATACATACACTCTATATATCACTCACACTATACATACATTCTGTTAATCATACTAACTATACACATACTCTGTACATCACTCTCAATACACACACACTCTGTACACCACTCACACTATACATCACTCTCACTATATACACACTCTGTACACCACTCTCACCATACACACACACTCTGTACATCACTCACACAATACACAGACTCTGTACATCAAACTCACTATATATACACTCAGTACATCACACTTACTATACACATTCTATACATCACACTTACAATATACATGTTCTGTACATCACTTTCACTATACGCACTCTGTACATCAAACTCACTATTAACACACCCTGTACATCACTATCACAATACACACACTCCGTACATCAAACTCACTATACACACACCCTGTACATTCCTCCCATTATACACACCCTACCCATTACACTCATTATACACACACTCTGTTCATTACACTTACAATATACATATTCTGTACATCCCTTTCACTATACAAATCACACTTATTATACACACACTCTGCACATTACATTCTCTGTACATTCCTCTCACTACACACACTCTGTACATCTCTCTCACTATACATACACTCTGTACATCTCTCTCACTATACATACACTCTATACATAACACCCATCATACACACACTTTGTACTTCACTCTTACAATTTACACACTCTGTATATCAACCTCACTATAGACACACCCTGTACATCACTCACACTATACATACACTCAGTACATCACACTCACTATACACACACTTTGTACTTCACTCTTACAATATACACACTCTGTGCATGAACCTCACTATACTAATACACACCCTGTACATCACTCGCACTACACATACATTGTTAATCACACTTACAATATACACTCTGTACATCACTCTCACTATGCATACACTCTGTACATCAGTTCCGTGGGGATCCATGTTAGAATAGATCCTTAGTACCCCTTGCTTGTCATAAGAGGCAACTAAATGGGGCAGTCCTTCGGATGAGACCGCAAAAACCGAGGTCCCTTGTCACAGCAGGTGTGGCACGATAAAGATCCCTCCCTGCTCAATGGCTATAAGCGTCGAGCATAGGCCTAAATTTTGCAGCCCTTCACCGTCAGTGGTGATGTCTCCATATGAGTGAAATATTCTCGAGACAGACGTTAAACAATATTTAATCAATCAATCTCACTATATACACACTCTGTACATCACACTCACTATACACACACTTTGTACCTCACTCTTACAATACACACACTCTGTACATCAAACTCACTATACACACACTCTGTACATCACACTCACTATACACACACTTTGTACCTCACTCTTACAATACACACACTCTGTACATCGAACTCACTATACATACACTCTGTACGTCACTCTCACTATACATACACTCTGTACATCAAACTGACTATACACACACTCTGTACATCACACTCACTATACACACACTCTGTACCTCACTCTTACAATACACACACTCTGTACATCAAACTCACTATACACACACTTTGTACATCACTCTCACTATACACGCACAGGGGGTAAAATGATAAAATTCGGAAGAATCATAGCTATGGTCACATGTATTTATTATAGCTATAAGATAATTTACACAATGCAATATATAAGTAACCTGCTACTTAAATTACATTTACATTAATAGTAATATTAATGCAACTAAAATCTAAAATGGAACCAAAATCTCATGGCTGGTCACATATTCTGTGAATATCATTCAATTCTCTTATTAACAATTAGTTCACTCTCAATGCTGTACCCATTGAAATGCAGATGTATGTGCATACCTCATATACCCTAGTACTCTGTCTTGATGTAATATTGGCATAAATGCTCATATATGTAGAGTTTCAGGCATGAAAAATTGACCAAGAGTTTCTTCCATTTTGTATTTGAGTTGAGGAATATTAATTTATTATGCTGATGCCAAATTATTAAACTACTCGAGTCCAATATATTACAAATCAGGAAATTTATCAAAAATGAGATTTTTGCTTTAAAATGACACACACGCATGCCTAATTGTGCTTTGAAAATTCTATGGTCTTATCTTGCATGGTTCCAGAGAGATGACGTCACGAGTGATATATTATGACGTAGAATTTCATTCATTTTTAACACTTGAAACTCATTGATGCACACAATTTGAAGTAAATTCTAAACAATGTCATGATATTTATGAAGAACACGTTTTGTCAATATTCTCTTTAAAGTATATGATAAGGACATTATTTTAACCAATTAAAAGTTACGATAGGAAACATCCAGATTAGAATAATGTCATCATGCATAGCAACCATTACAATTATGTAATTAGAAATTAAAACAAGAGGCCCATAGGAATTGATATTGAAATTATATTTACATCAGCTACAGGTTTTCATTTTTTCATTGAATTTTCATAATCAATGCACGTATTATTATATCCATTTTGATAATTAAACATGGGCCTATAAACATTGAATCAGCTAGATGTTGCCAATGTACAATTGAATTTATTACATACAAATGGAAACTAAAATATGGATTAACATATCATATTTAGGTAAATAAATGAATTATATATACAGTTCTGTAGATACATGTAGTTAGATAGATAATTAATCAATCAAAGGCCTACATGTATAAAAATTGATGTTGTCAATGCATAATTGAATTCATCAAATACAAACGCAAACTGAAATATAGAATATGAATACATCATAATAATACATAACCATCTTATGTAGATAAAGAAATTATTAATTTATATTATAAGTTACACTGTCAGTTTAAGACATAATACAGAGTCATCCAGGGTATGAAATGGGGCGCGAGTCCCAATATAGATTTCCATTTCACACCGTGGATGACTCTGTATTACGCCCCAAACTGACTGTAGCTGTCAGTGTACATCTACATGTATTCAGTTTCAACATACATGATTTGTTTATTTAATGTTAGTGTTCATATTTTTAATTGTGATGTTTTGATATTGTGGTAATATGATTTTCAATGAGACACACGTATATGGAATTCAATTTAGTAATTGAATGATATTTATCAAAGATGTTAATGAAATCTTAACAAATTTTCTACAGGTCTTCAGCAGGATAAATTTGTTATGGTCAGTTTCAGGACGTCGTGTGATTAGCTTTTATCCATTCAATTACCTGTAAATTTGTCTGAAGCGGGATAAATAAATATATATTCACACCTTCTAACGTTTCCTCTGGTAATGGATTGTTGTACGAGGTCTTTAACTGTTTAATTTGTACAGGCACATAGCAATGACATCTTTTGACAGCTTTTGACATATGTAATATAGAATTATATATCCTTTTTTGTATTATCTCAGTGGAAAGTCCTTATTGCATACTCATGAAGTTCCATGTATTGGCTGGTTGGCCCCATCTCACTTTTTGTTTATGATAATGAAAATGCAAGATTAAACCTTCAGTGCTTCATTTTTTTTTCCAATCAATATAACAAGAACCTTCATATACTACTAAGCCAAACATCTCTAATATTCTTATGTACACCCTATCATTACTGTAGTGCCATCATTTGAATTAACTGATATCTAAGTACTACAATTTTAAAATCACTATTACTTAATTTCATTATTTCAAAAACTTATCCCGTTTCGGGAAACCATCACTGGCACATAGCTGAATGATGCTAGATTCCCTGAATTTTGGATGTTTGGCTGAAATTAGCCTTCTTGTTCAGCAGAAAAAGAAGAAAATGTGAAAAGTTGACAAGCACAGCCAAAGAACTAATTTCCATCAGTAAAACTCAGGGAATTTAAAAAGAAATAAAAACAAGAGGCCCAAAAGCCTTATTGGTCACCTGAGTATGCCCTATCTTAATGTCAGAACCTCTAGCCCGAGAATCAGGAAATTTATGTTTAGTGTAGACCATCCTCCTCTACATCACTATGTATTTGGTTTTTCTTACAGATGTGTGCTTGTAAAGAAGATGATTTTTGAAAGCTGGTCAATTTTTGGCCCACCCACCCTTATGGCCACAGGGGTTCATGGGTCCTAAAATTTACAATTTATGTCCCCCTTGTCCCAAAAATGTTCTATATCAAATTTGAAAAGAATTGGGAGAGTAGCTATCAAGAAGAAATTAAAAATGTTCTATTGTTAACACCCGAAGGATGACTGCCAATTGCAAAAATAGGTCACGGGTGACTCACGACACCTAAAAATGTATAAAACAATGATGAGTGCTCAAAAAGCATACACAATGCATTTTTTCAAATCAGGTAGACACAATGCATTTTGAATTATAAATAACATTCACAATAAGCTGCCATTGTTTCCAATGTATTAATTTCCATATGAATTAATAAATTCAATTAAGTCATCATTTATCAATTCAAAAAATTGCATATTATCTTGTCTAAACTAGCTATGACCAGTCCTAGAAAATTGACTCTAAAAAAATCTATAACACTATTTAGGTTTTCTTTTTTGTTCTTGCTCGATTTTCCATTACTCTCAGAAGCAGAAGTGTTTTCACAATTTCTTTTCTATCCTCTTCCAAAAGGTAATTGTAACGTTTACTGTAGTAGAGAATGGGTCTCTCTTCCTCCTTTAATTTAACTGATCCACGTGATGATGTCTGAATCTTCTTCATTGTATTTTCCTTTATGAAAAACCTTGAAAATGTGACCTGTAATGAAATATGAAGTCTTCTAGAGAAACTATTCATTGCTGTATTTAAGCTCAGATGCATTGTTTCATCAATGCCATAAATATCTCTTCAGTGAATGAAACAAAAGGCCCACAGGCCTTATTGGTCTCCTGAGTACTAGTTAAAAATATCGCTAATCCCAAGGGCTATGAAATCTAGAAATCAAAGTTCTGAAAGTACTGATGGGAGTTGATTTTATGTAGGTTTGCACCAGATGCTTCTTAAATTAAAAATTATCTTTTTTTAAAAATTGAAAAGTATCCTAAAAAGTCATTAACTTATGCATAAATGTACGTTGTGTCTCTAAAACAATCAAAGTGCAATTATTTATGACTACATACAGTTGTACATACATGTATATACAATGTACACTGGTGAGTTAACACCTTGTCTGGATTGTATTTTACTATTTCAACATATATACATTTACCTTTAGAATTGCTAATTTATTTAAAATATTTTACTACATTAATATTCTAACACAAAATCATTTTTGAAAAACTCCACACATAACTTAATAATTCTTGGGTTTATGCTAATTTTAAATTTGTTTTCTACAACTCCTCTTTAAAAACAATATGGGAAAGGATTGATACGAGCGATGGCTTACACAAATAAACAATTTCTCATTGCTTAAAGTGCAAAAACTTGTACTAAAACCTTATATATTTACTTATCTTTTATCTTTAAAATTGATCCTGTGGGGATCCGAGTTAAAATAGGTCCTCACTACCCCTTGCTTGTCATAAGAGGCGATTAAATGGGGTGGTCCTTCGGTTGAGACCGTGAAAACCAAGGTGTCGTATCACAGTAGGTGTGGCACAGTAAAGATACCTCCCAACTCAGAAGCCACAAGCGACAAGCGTATAAAGCCTAAATTTTGCAGTCCTTCACCGGCAATGGTGACGTCTCCATATGAGTGAAATATTCTCGAGAGGGATGTTAAACAATGTTCAATCAATCAATCTTGAAAATTGTCGATGATCTTACTTATAATTTGAAATTAATTTCCAAGAGCTCTACGCAAATCAGCTAAGAAAATCCCCACGAAGTTACCTTCGTAAGCATCAACAATTGACACTGAAATATCTACAATTTATTCAATCTACAAAAATAGTCACATAGTCTTAATTTTGCTCATGTAAAAAGTCAAAGATAATGAACAGTGATCAATCTCATAACTCCTATATGGAATAAAAAATTAAGAGTGGGCAAACATGGAGCCCTGTATATATCAGAGGTTGGATCAGGCCCCTAGGAGGATTAAGCATCCCCTGTTGACTGGTCATACCAGCTGTGAGCCTTATATCTTGACAAGTAAACTTACAGGTGCTTGTGTATAGGACTTCAGGTCCCTTTCCCCCTCCTTGTTTTTAATGGTATTTCAGGTATATTTCTGATAAAATATCAAACTTTAGAGTGTTTTCATTTAAATGGATTATACAAATCTTGCATAGAAACCATTTTTTAAAATGTCACATCACCAATTATAATAGATGAACAAGGTAGGCAATACAGCCAGCAACATTTTGACAACAAGAGTACCGCAAACAGTACATAATACGCCCGTGAAATGCTTACATAAGGTGTTTTTCTTGTGCTATAATTTGTATAACTTTGCTTCAGGTAGTATCAGCCATCATGAGGCTGTGACAAACTTTCATATGAACAAAGGGTCTTAGCTTAAATATCGAGATTTCCTCAAAATGAACCAAGTTCAACAACCTGTAATTTTTTCAAAAATGGAAGAAAATCAAAATCCTTCCTTAGATGCACATCTTCAATACCCATACAAACACTGCACAAAAAAAGATGGTCCTCACTTGAAAACTGTGGGAGGAGTTGGGCGGACAAATTATGTACCCTCCATAGAATATTAATTTCCAAATAGACTAAGTTCAACAACCTGTAATTTTCTCAAAAATTGTAGAAAATCAAAATCCATCCCATATGCACATCTTCAGTACCTATACAAACACTCCACAAAATAAGAAGGTCCTCACTTGAAAACTGTAGGAGGAGTTGGGCAGACAAATTATGTACCCTCCAAAGAATATTAATTTCCAAATAGACTAAGTTCAACAGCCTGTAATTTTCTCAAAAATTGTAGAAAATCAAAATCCATCCCACATGCACATCTTCAATACCCATACAAACACTCCACAAAATAAGAAGGTCCTCAGTTGAAAACTGTGGGAGGAGTAGGGTGGACAAATTATGTACCCTCCATATAATAATTATTTCCAAATAAAGAGGCAAAACTCCTGGAAAAAAGGTCGAAATTGATCAAAATTGCAGTACGATCTAGAGTGACCCACAAAGAAGCTACACAGCAAGTTTCAGCATGATATGTGAAAGGGAAATGAAATTATAAAGAGAAAACCCCAAACAGATGGACGGACAGACGTACAGACATCACTGTACCATAATACGTCCCGTCTAAAGACGGGCGTATAAAAATTACACTTTGCTGAAAAACCCTACTGAAAGGGCAACAATAATGCACCTCCCAACTGAAAAGAACAGTCATTCTAAATCTACTGATGATTCTTGGATTAAATGCATTGCTATTTGGTGCACAATAATTTCTTCATGCTGTTCAATTTCATCGTTTTAACCTCACCACCTATAACGAATGGAAGGTGAGATGCTGAGATATATCTGTCTCAGCCCACTATTTTTAGAACAAGAGGCCCATGGGCCACATCGCTCACATGAGTCACCTTGGTCCATATCAGAAGATTTTCCATATCTATTTGCATGTATAACCGTAGTCCCTATTATGGCCCCAAACCTACCCCTGGAGGCCATGGTTTTTGCAAACTTGAATCTACACTATGTCAGAAAGCTTTCATGTAAATGTTAACTTCTTTGGACCAATGGTTCTTGAGAAGAAGATTTTTAAAGATTTTTCCTATATATTTGTATGTAAAACTTTGACCCCGCTATTGTGGCCCCATCCGACCCCCGGGGGGCATGATTTTAACAATTTAGAATCTGCACTATATCAGGAAGCTTTCATATAAATCTCAGCTTTTCTGCCTCAGTGGTTTTTGAGAAGAAGATTTTAAAAGATTTTCCCTATATATTTGTATGTAAAACTTTGATCCCCTATTGTGGCCCCATCCGACCCCCGGGGGCCATGATTTTAACAATTTAGAATCTGTACTATATCAGAAAGCTTTCATATAAATCTCAGCTTTTCTGGCTCAGTGGTTCTTGGGAAGAAGATTTTTAAAGGCATAGGGTCTATCTTTTATCTTAAAAATGACATCACAATATTTTGCAAGAAGAACTCCAGAAAACAAAATTGCAGTATTAATTTTGAGTTATCTATAGCTGCAGCGCTTGGAAATTGAAGTCATTTTGACGTTTTAGCCCTTTATAAAAATTTTGTCTGGAGGACAATATATTAAACTGGTACCCTGCTGATTAGTGGCTACACACAAACATAAGAGATGCGAAGTCAACAGGGTACCAGTTTAGGCAAATGAGAACAGGGAATTATTTTGTAATTACTATCATATCCAATGTGTTTGTAAACATTCTGATGAACTTTTTGTGATTTTTTAGTTATGATCTTAAATTTCGCCACCTTTTTGGAACATGCAAAATTTCACCAATATCTTAGACCCTATGCCTTTAAAGATTTTTCCTATATATTTTTATGTAAAACTTTGATCCCCTATTGTGGCCCCCATCCGACCCCCGGGGGGCCATGATTTTAACAATTTAAAATCTGCACTATATCAGGAAGCTTTCATATAAATCTCAGCTTTTCTGGCTCAGTGGTTCTTGAGAAGAAGATTTTTAAAGATTTTCCCATTATATTTGTATGTAAAACTTTGATCCCCTATTGTGGCCCCATCCGACCCCTGGGGGCCATGATTTTAACAATTTAGAATCTGCACTACCTAATAAAGCTTATCTATAAATTTCATCTTTTCTGGCCCAGTGGTTCTTGAGAAGAAGATTTTTTAATGACCCTACCCTATTTTTACCTTTTCTTGATTATCTCCCCTTGGAAGGTGGCCTAGCCCTTCATTTTAACAATTTAGAATTCCCTTTACCTAAGGATGTTTTGTGCCAACTTTGGTTGAAATTGGCCCAGTGGTTGTTGAGAAGAAGTTGAAAATGTGAAAAGTTTACAGACAGACAGACAGACGTACGGACGCCGGAATACGGGTGATCAGAAAAGCTCACTTGAGCTTTCAGCTCAGGTGAGCTAATAAAAAACCAGAGGTGAGGTATTAATTGTTGATGGCATTTGCAATTGGAAGAACACTTCTCAGATTAAATAGTTTACTGCGACAAAATATTTTCATCTATTTAATTTGTAGGAAGAATTCAATTTGTATTTTATTAAGACGCGACTTTATAGTATAACTAAACTTTAAGTAAATGATACAGCTATAAGGCTTATCATTCAACATATTACATGATGAACAGAATATCAAGAATACATGTTTTTTTATTCCCTCTTTTAAATTGAGCAATTTTGACTAAAACTTAATGGGTTCAACTTTGTGTATAAATAATGAAGATTATGTGAATCAACAAAGAAGCGCATATAGAATGTGAGTGTGGTTAATTCTACACAATGTGTGCTGTAAAATTCTAATTGAATATCAGTCGGCTATAATGGAAAGATATATTTCACCATTATGTATTTAAAAGGCAATAAAATAATTCAATCTAACTATTTAGAAAAGGAAAACTTAAATGCTATTTTATTCATTACATGTATTGATTGTTACATGGGTACAAATGCTCTATCTGTCAATTAGCTGACGCTTGTTGCTCAAGATTGATTGATTGCGGTTTTACGCCGTTTTGACAATATTTCAGCCATTCTATGGTGGTTAAATAATTGAAATATATTTGGTTGTGAGTGTTTGAGCCTCCCTGATGGCCCCCAGTGAGCATACTCTTTTTCAAAAATCAGGGAAACAATCTTTTGCATGTCAAGGAGACTGCAATCCTTGACAGGGGACACCCTTTAACGTCCCATCCGATGGACATAAAAGTTAAAAATACATACACAGGTCAAAATAAAGATAATTTTGTGTATATCAACATTTGTCATATCAAAGGATTCAACTTTTTCTGTAAAAATTGCATTCTTGTAAATATTGTATTATATTATTCATGTATTCTAGGATTATATGCATAAAGTACAAGTATTTACACATTTTTAAATTAATGATTTTATTCATCTTAAGTGTATATTATTGAAATTGATTTGTTGAGAAAATGAATAAATATCAGCGCATTTCAAAAAATATTATTTAAAACAGAGGTGAAAACGTTAGAACATTAAAATTTGATCTGAAATTGTCAACCGATTCTTCAAAAAAAATTATACCGACTTATAAGCAGGTCAATGGCAAATCCCTCCAAAATAGCCTACAAAATATACAACCGACTTATAGGCGAACCGACCTATTGGCGAGTATATACGGTAGGTAAGAGGAATTCCAATAATAGGCCTCTGTGGGATTTTTTAGGTATCCTGTTATAGATTTTCAGTCAAATTGTCAGTACATTTATTTATATTTCCTTTGTCATGGAACTTACAAATCCATCTTGACAAATCAGAATCATGGCCACAAAATTGATAAAGCCGAAAGTCAAAACATTGATGGTTCAGTTGGGAAAAAATTAATCTAGAAATTAAAGGCGAAAATATAACTGTTACACTGTACCTTGCTGTTAGTTATTTAACAGTATTAAACAAATGCAGGAAGTAACACCAGTGTTTGATTTATTTATTTGTATGAATGAAATATGATTATCTAAAATTTAATTTTCTGTATAATCTCGATTATGAATCAAAAGATATCTCTCATTCAATTCGATAATCGATTGCAAATTTCTTCCGATTCTCAAACACTAATCACTATTAATTTTGCATTGCTTACCGTCTAGGTATGAAAATCCTAAAATGAAAAGTCACTAAATTTTCCATTCAAATGATATAACTTCCATTACACAATATTCTATCTTCTGAAATTGAAGAGTTCCTATAGTCTGTATTATCTAGTTAGGCCACACTTTTTTAATTCATTGGTTTGCAGACTTTTTTCTTCAAATTAGGGTTGGGAGGGAGGGGGAAAAAATGAAATAAACATTAAAATATCTATCATTTTATTTTCAATTAATCATTTAAGTTAACATCATTTGTGAATATACAAATACACAAAACATATGCATTAAATATTTAATTAGATAAAAATTCTAGTATGCAATGAATTTTAAAAAAAATCAATTTCAAATTCAGTGTATAACTATTATATCTAGGTAATATTACCTTAAGCTGAAAATGTGTAAGGTATATGTCATATCTCTTTGATGTTGTAGAGTATTCAGTATAAATTATAATGCTGTTCAGTAATTTTGCTGTATATGCTGAAGCAAAGATTTTACAGTTACCATATTAACAAAATGTAAATATAATGAAAACTAGTTCTAATTGTAACGGGGACCGTTACAGATGTTCCCCAAACCTCCCCCAATTAAAAAGTGATGTCCTTGTGAATCTATAGGAAAAAATCATTTTATTTTAGCCTTTAATTACATGTAGTACGTTCAATATGGTCATTTCAGTACCAAGAAATGAAAGAAAGCGTTGCACGTGCATACACGCGCACGCATGTATGATTCCGATTTTTTGTTGATGTCGTTCAACAGGCATTTGTATCATATACCCACAGTATGAATTTCATAACGTTTCCACCAAATATAAGGAAGTTATAGCGATTTTAAAATCGTCCAATCAGAAATCAGCACACGTGCATGCACGTGCTGAGCAGTAATTCTAACCACAGCAATTTGTAAGAAGTACCAAGATACATCTAAACCCCTAATATGAATAGAATTTGATGAAAAACAAAAAAGTTATCGTCCTTTAAAAATTGAACATTTAAAAAACGTTGCACGCGCATGCGCGTGTGCGTTGGCATTTTTTGTTACACCAACATATAGATACACATATTGTCTACATATGCTGTGAATATCATCTCATTCGCTTCATAAATAAGATAGTTACAAACGTTTTAGCATTATCCAATCAAAATGAAGCGCACGTGCATGCGCGTGCACATTGGTAATTTTAACCATGTAAATCAGTTAAGGGTCTCAATATCTACCTATGATATGAATTTCAAGCCATTTCAATGAACAACAAAAAAGTTAGACTGATTCCAAAGTTAGCGTACAAATTTTGTGCGCGTGCTGGCAAAATAACTATTATTTTTCATATGTACAAATAATATACTATCATCCTATTTAGGTTTTATATCGCTTCCTTCAATATTCTGATTTTCCATTTTTTGTACCAAAATTGCAATGCACGTGCGCGCGCGTGCATGCACGTGCAAACAAAATGACTATCACTATGCACATCTACAAACGCTATACTATCATCCTGGAAAGTTTCATATCGATCCCTTTTGTAGTTTCTGAGAACACTACCGGACAAAAAAGTACCGGAGAAAAAGAATAATAACTAGACACTCATTACTAGTAATGAGTAGGTCTTCCGTTTGTTCACTTCCGGTAAAGAGTTTTCTGATCCTACGAAAACCATTCAAATATATCAGAGAGTGTACTTGAACAATAAGTGAGAAATGTATTATCGAATTTTTTACTCATTTCTTGTAACTTCCGGTGACGACCGGAAGTACTATTCAGATGTGTTTTCCTATAAATGACAGCGACTCTTTACTGTCTATATTCCCTGAAAATTTCACGTCTCTATCTGAAAGAGTTCTCAACAAAAAGAAGTACATTGTAAACTAAAGAAAGAAAAAGTAGTTGGTAACTACCGACCGGAAGTCAATTTAGAAAAACAAAATAGTCAAAACTCTAGAAGTTGATACTGTTCTTAAGACATGTGAGAATCATATGAAAGACTTCAAATATAAGCGAGATTTATGGGGACAAAGAGACGAAAAGTAAAAAAGTATTTTATCAAGAAACCGGAACTAGTCGTTTTGACTACCGACGGGGTCAATATTCTTTTGACACTTTGAAAGAGACTTAATAATCAAGCATATGTTTCAATTTAAAAGAATTTTTTTGAAATTTACGATTATTTCAATCACTTCCGGTGACGACAGGAAGTGACGGTCGACATGTTCAACCCCCTACAGCACGGTTACAAACGGAGATTGATGATCCCTGAATATTCAAATATTTTACCTTTTCCAAGAAAAATGCTGGACAAAATTCCTTTTGAGAAACAGAAAATCGGCCATATTTTCCGACCGGAAGTGAATTTTGTAAAAACAAAAATAATTATAGCAAGGTCATTTCATAAGACATTATTCCTAAAAATTTCAAGAAAATATGTCCAGCCATCTCTGAGAAATCACTCGAAGAAATCGGAAAATCGACATTTTTTAAATTACTTCCGGTATAGACCGGAGGTGACGGACAAAAAAATTGAATGTATGTGTACAATGGACTGATGTTAGTTGATCAACTCTACAAGTTTCAAGCGTCTATCTGTATTCATTATTGAGAAACTGAAAAAACAAGGTTTGAATATGTCCACCCCATATCTCACGACCGGAAGTGAATTTTACAAAAATATTTAAACATACTCTAAGACATTTATAGTGTCTATAACATATGTAAAATTCAAATCATTAACTTGTTTTATGACCGAGATTTATGGCACTGAAAAATGAGAGAATGAATAGTATTACTTTGATATAACCGGAAGTTGGAGATTCAACTTCCGGTGGGGTCAATAGTTTTTGAGAATTAGAACGAGACCTAATAAACCGATATAGGTTTCAATTTCAAAGAAAAAAGTTTGGAATTTTTTATTCATTTAATCACTTCCGGTGACGACCGGAAGTGACGCCCGACATTCTTTGCCCCCTATTGCACGCCTACAAAGTGAGATCTATTAACTCTAAAAATTTGGTGACTCTATCTTTTACCGTTTCTGAGAAAAACGCTGGACAACGAAAACAGTTAATAAGCCGTATTTGCCGACCGGAAGTGAATTTTACAAAAATATTTGACGTTACTCTAGAAATTTATAGTGACTATAATATATGTAAAACTCAACTCATTAACTAGTTTCATAAGCGAGATTTATGGCACTGAAAAATGAGAGAATGAATAGTCTTTCTTTGCTATAACCGGAAGTTGGAGATTCAACTTCCGGTGGGGTCAACAATTTTTGAGAATTAAAACGAGATATAGTAAACCGAAATAGGTTTCAATTTGAAAGAAAAAAGTTTGAAATTGATGATTCATTTAATCACTTCCGGTGACGACCGGAAGTGACGGCGACAAAAAATATTACGTGCATGCACCATAGAGAAAATAGATCTATTATCCCTGAAAGTTTCATTCGATTATCTTTAGTGGTTTTCAAGTTTACCCCCGGACAAAGTTGCTGACAAAAACCGGAAAATCGGACGAATTTCACGAACGGAAGTGAATTTTGAAAAAATGAAAAAAATGCCTCGAGGTACACTCGTTCTCTTCAATCTGTGAAAGTTTCAGGAAAATCCTTCCAACGGTCTCGGAGACGAAAGGGAAAAAAAAATAATAATAAACAGTAGAATCACTAGAAGGTCTTCCGTTGGTAACGGAAGACCTTAATAATAATAATAATAACTAGAAACTCATTACTAGTAATGAGTAGGTCTTCCGTTTGTTCACTTCTGGTAAAGAGTTTTCTGATCCTACAAAAACCATTCAAATATATCAGAGAATGTACTTTAACAATAAATGAGAAGTGTATTATCGAATTTTTTACTCATTTCTTGTAACTTCCGGTGACGACCGGAAGTACTATTCAGATGTGTTTTCCTATAAATGACAGCGACTCTTTACTGTCTATATTCCCTGAAAATTTCACGTCTCTATCTCAAAGAGTTCTCAACAAAAAGAAGTAGACTAAAGAAAGAGAAAGTAGTAGGTTACTACTGACCGGAAGTCAATTTTGAAAAACAAAATCATCAAAACTCTAGAAGTTGATACTTTTTATTAAGACATGTGAAAATCATATGAAAGACTTCAAATATAAGCGAGATTTATGGGGAGAAAGAGACAAAAAGAAAAAAGGTATTTTATGAAGAAACCGGAAGTAGTTGTTTTGACTACCGACATACTCAATATTCTTTTGACACTTTGAAAGAGAGTTAATAAACTAGTATAGGTTTCAATTTGAAAGAAAAAGTTTGAAATTTGCGATTCCTTCAATCACTTCCGGTGACGACAGGAAGTGACGGTTCAACCCCCTACTGCACGCTTATAAACGGAGATTGATTATCCCTGAATATTTGATGAACCTATATTTTACCTTTTCCAAGAAAAATACTGGACAAAATTCCTTTTGAGAGACAGAATATCGGCCATATTTTTCGACCGGAAGTGAATTTTGTAAAAACAAAAATAATTATAGCAAGGTCATTTCATAAGACATTATTCCTGAAAATTTCAAGAAAATATATCCAGCCATCTCTGAGAAATCACTCGAAGAAATCGGAAAATCAACATTTTTTAAAACACTTCCGGCATAGACCAGAAGTGACGGACGAAAAAATTGAATGTATGTGTACAATGGACTAATGTTAGTTAATCAACTCGACAAGTTTCAAGCGTCTATCTATATTCATTATTGAGAAACTGAAAAAACAAGGCTTCAATATATCCACCCCATATCTCACGACCGGAAGTGAATTTTACAAAAATATTTAAGTATACTCTAGACATGTATAGTGTCTATAACATATCTAAAATTCAAATCATTAACTTGTTTTATGACCGAGATTTATGGCACTGAAAAATGAGAGAATGAATAGTCTTTCTATGATATAACCGGAAGTTGGAGATTCAACTTCCTGTGGGGTCAACATTTTTTGATAATTAGAACGAGACCTAGTAAACCGATATAGGTTTCAATTTGAAAGAAAAAAGTTTGAAATTGATGATTAATTTAATCACTTCCGGTGACGACCGGAAGTGATGGCCGACATTCTTAACCCCCTACTGCACGCCTACAAAGTAAGATCTATTAACTCTGAAAATTTGATGACTGTATCTTTAACCGTTTCTGAGAAAAACGCTGTACAACGAAAACAGCTAATAAGCTGTATTTGTCAACCGGAAGTGAATTTTACAAAAATGTTTGACGTTACTTTAGACATTTATAGTGACTATAATATATGTAAAACTCAACTCATTAACTGATTTCATGACCAAGATTTATGGCAGTGAAAAATGAGAGAATTAATAGTCTTTCTATGATATAACCGGAAGTTGGAGATTCAACTTCCGGTGGGATCAACATTTTTTGAGAATTAGAACTAGACCTAGTAAAACGATATAGGTTTCAATTTGAAAGAAAAAAGTTTGAAATTGATGATTTATTTAATCACTTCCGGTGTTTGTCGACCGGAAGTGAATTTTACAAAAATGTTTGACGTTACTTTAGACATTTATAGTGACTATAATATATGTAAAACTCAACTCATTAACTGGTTTCATGACCAAGATTTATGGCAGTGAAAAATGAGAGAATTAATAGTCTTTCTTTGATATAACCGGAAGTTGGAGATTCAACTTCCGGTGGGATCAACATTTTTTGAGAATTAGAACTAGACCTAGTAAAACGATATAGGTTTCAATTTGAAAGAAAAAAGTTTGAAATTGATGATTTATTTAATCACTTCCGGTGACGACCGGAAGTGACGGCGACAAAAAATATTACGTGCATGCACCATACAGAAGATAGATCTGTCATCCCTGAAAGTTTCATTCGATTATCTTTTGTGGTTTTCAAGTTTACCCCCGGACAAAGTTTCTTTCAAAAACCGGAAAATCGGACGTATCTGACGAACGGAAGTGAATTTTGAAAAAATGAAAAAAATGCCTCGAGGTACCATCGTTGTCTATAACCTGTGAAAGTTTCAGGAATATCCATCCAACGGTTTAGGAGACGAAAGGGAAAAAAAAAATAATAATAATAATAAACAGTAGAATCACTAGAAGGTCTTCCGTTGGAAACGGAAGACCTTAATAACTAGAAACTCATTACTAGTAATGAGTAGGTCTTCCGTTAGACCACTTCCGGTAAAGAGCTTTCTGTTCCTACGAAAACCATTTAAATATATCAGAATATGTGCCTTAACAATGAATGAGAAATGTATTATCGAACCTTTTACTCATTTCTCGTAACTTCCGGTGATGACCGGAAGTACTTTTATTATGCGTTTTCCCATAAATGACAGCGACTCTTTACTGTCTATATTCCCTGAAAATTTCACGTCTCTATCTCAAAGAGTTCTCAACAAAAAGAAGTAGACTAAAGAAAGAAAAAGTAGTAGGTTACTACCTACCGGAAGTCAATTTTGAAAAACAAAATTATCAAAACTTTAGAAGTTGATACTTTTATTATGACATGTGAAAATCATATGAAAGACTTCAAATATAAGCGAGATTTATGGGGACAAAGAGATAAAAAGTAAAAAGGTATTTTATCAAGAAAGCGGAAGCAGTTGTTTTGACTACCAACGGAGTCAATATTCTTTTGACACTTTCAAAGAGACTTAATAAACTAGTATAAGTTTCAATTTAAAAGAAAAAATTTGAAATTTGCGATTCTTTCAATCACTTCCGGTGACGACAGGAAGTGACGGTCGACATGTTCAACCCTCTACTGCACGACTGCAAACAGAGATTTATAATTTCTGAATAATTGATGAAGGTATATTTTACCTTTTCCAAGAAAATTGCTGGACAAAATTCCTTTTGAGAAACAGAAAATTGGCCATATTTTCCGACCGGAAGTGAATTTTGTAAAAAGAAAAATAGTTATAGCAAGGTCCTTTCATAAGACATTATTCCTGAAAATTTCAAGAAAATCTATCCACCATCTCTCAGAAATCACTGGAAGAAATCGGATAATCGACATTTTTTCAAATACTTCCGGTATAGACCGGAAATGACGGACGAAAAAATTGAATGTATGTGTACAATGGACTAATGTTAGTTGATCAACTCTACAAGTTTCAAACGTGTATCTATATTCATTATTGAGAAACTGAAAAAACAAGGTTTGAATATGTCCACCCCATATCTCACGACCGGAAGTGAATTTTACAAAAAAAAATTAAATTTACTCTACACATTTATAGTGTCTATAACATATGTAAAATTCAAATCATTAACTTGTTTTATGACCGAGATTTATGGCACTGAAAACTGAGAGAATGAACAGGCTGTCTTTGATATAACCGGAAGTTGGAGATTCAACTTCTGGTGGGGTCAATAGTCTTTGAGAATTAGAACGAGACCTAATAAACCGATATAGGTTTCATTTTCAAAGAAAAAAGTTTGGAATTTATGATTTATTAATCACTTCCGGTGACGACCGGAAGTGACGGCCGACATTCTTACCCCCCTACTACACGCCTACAAAGTGAGATCTATTAAATCTGAAAATTTGGTGACTCTATCTTTTACCGTTTCTGAGAAAAACGCTTGACAACGAAAACAGCTCATAAGCCGTATTTGCCGACCGGAAGTAAATTTTACAAAAATATTTGACATTACTCTAGACATTTATAGTGACTATAATATATGTAAAACTCAACTCATTAACTAGTTTCATGACCGAGATTTATGGCACTGAAAAATGAAAGAATGAATAGTCTTTCTTTGATATAACCGGAAGTTGGAGATTCAACTTCCGGTGGGGTCAACATTTTTTGAGATTTAGAACGAGATATAGTAAACCAAAGTAGGTTTCACTTTAAAAGAAAAAAGTTTGAAATTAATGATTTATTTAATCACTTCCGGTGACGACCGGAAGTGACGGCGACAAAAAATGTTACGTGCATGCACCATAGAGAATATAGATCTATCATCCCTGAAAGTTTCATTCGATTATCTTGAGTGGTTTTCAAGTTTACCCCCGGACAAAGTTTCTTTCAAAAACCGGAAAATCGGACGTATCTGACGAACGGAAGTGAATTTTGAAAAAATGAAAAAAATGCCTCGAGGTACCATCGTTCCCTATAACTTGTGAAAGTTTCAGGAAAATTCATCCAACGGTCTCGGAGACGAAAGGGAAAAAAAAAATAATAATAATAATAATAATAACTAGATTCGATCTCGTTGCGAGCAACGAGTGGGTCTTCCGTCCAAATTTAGATGTGATTAGATAAGAATTTGACTGACATTTTCGTTCATAAATAATGATACAAATATATTGTCTAGACGTACAATTTAGCTTTGGTAATGTTTTACAAATATTGATCATTTAAATGTTATAAATTAAAGACTCTCTCTACCTCTCGGCAGCTAATTAAAGGGGTCAGCTTTTTTTTCGAGAAAAAAGTTAATAATGTTATTTACTGCGATACAGATTCGACTGATCAGGCGAGTCATGCCGCCCGGAGGCCTATTTTTTTTTTTATATCATTCTAGATATATCTCGCAAAACTGAACAAATTTTGTTCTACATGTCCTATGGAAATTTTCTTAAGAAAAAAGTTATTGATTGCGACATTTATCAAACTGTTAAGGCGAGTCATAAGGCCCGTGGGCCTTTTTCTTGATATCGTTTGAAAGATCTTGCAAACCTGAACAACTTTTGGTCTACATGTTTTATCAAAAGTTTCTCCAGAAGAAAGCTATTGATTATGACACTAATCAAACTCTTCAGGCGAGCCATGAGGCCCGTTCGCCTTTTTCATGATGTTGTTTGAAACATCTTGCAAAACTGAACAACTTTTGCTCTAGATGTCTCATTAAAAGTTTCTTGACTAAAATGTTATAGATTACAACAATAACCCAACTGTTCAGGTGAGCCATGAGACCCGCAGGCCTTATTCTTAACATCGTTAGTAACGCTTGCAAATCTGAACAACTTTTGTTCTACATGTCCTATCAAAAGTTTCTCGAGAGAAAAGTTATTAATGTTATTAATTGTGATACAAATTCGACTGTTCAGGCGAGCCATGACGCCCGCAGGACTATTTTTTGATATCATTAGATAGATCTTGCAAAACTGAACAACTTTTATTCTACATGTTTCATCAAAGTTTCGTGAGGAAAAAGTTAATCATTTTAACAGAAATTCAATGGTTCAGGCGAGCCATGAGGCCCATGGGCCCATTTCTTGATACGGCACGAAAGATCTCAATAAACTGTACAACTTTTGTTATATATGTCTAAAAAAAAATATTTACGAGTATAACGTTATGCGACATTTATCACTGTTAAGGCGAGTCATAAGGCCCGTGGGCCTTTTTCTTGATATCGTTTGAAAGATCTTGCAAAACTGAACAACTTTTGTTCTACATGTCTTATCAAAAGATTCTCGAGAAAATTGTTAGTAATTGTGACACTGATCAAACTGTTCAGGCGAGCCATGAGGCCCGTTGGCCTTTTTCATGATGTTGTTCGAAAGATCTTGCAAAACTGAACAACTTTTGTTCAAGATGTCTTATTAAAAGTTTCTTGACAAAAATGTTATAGATTACAACAATAACCCAACTGTTCAGGTGAGCCATGAGACCCGCAGGCCTATTTCTTAACATCGTTAGTTAACCCTTGCGAAACTGAACAACTTTTGTTCTACATGTCTTGTCAAAAGTTTCTCGAGAAAAAAGTTATTAATGTTATTAATTGTGATACAAATTCGACTGTTCAGGCGAGCCATGACGCCCTGAGGCCTAGTTTTTGATATCATTAGATAGATCTTGCAAACCTGAACAACTTTTATTCTACATATCTTATCAAAAGTTTCGTGCGAAAAAAGTTAATCATTGTAACAGAAATTCAATGGTTCAGGCGAGCCATGAGGCCTATGGGCCCATTTCTTGATATGACACGAAAGATCTCAATAAACTGTACAACTTTTGTTATATATGTCTAAGCAAAATATTTACGAGTAAATAGTTATGATTTAAAACGTGGAGAAAAATGAGACACTTTTTTAAACTCCATTTTCGACCCCTACCGAGCTTCCATACTAGGCACTTCCGGAAATTTTTAAAACCCAGGTGCACAACTACAACATGTCGTCTAACATCACTGAAAATTTCAGCACTCTAGCTTTCATCGTTTTTGAGTTTTTGTCTGGACAAAATGGTCATCTGAAAATCGATAAAAGGGGGATAACTTCCAACCGGAAGTGATTTTGCAAAAATTGAAACGGCGGTACAAACTTCAAATGGCAACGCATCAATCCTGAAAATTTGAAGCAAATTGATCCAGCCATCTCCGAGAAATCTTCTGCACAAAAATCAGTAAGGAGAAAAAAAAAGAATAATAATAATAAGAAGAAGAAAAGTGAAAAATCAACAATAGAATAATAGAAGGGTCTTCCGCTGAAGACGGAAAACCCTAATAAACAGTAGAATCACTAGAAGGTCTTCCGTTGGAAACGGAAGACCTTAATAATAATAACTAGTACTTATTGTAACGGGGACCGTTACAGATGTTCCCCAAACACTCCCCCATTTAGCAAGTGGTGTCACTTATTTCAGTACAAGTGGTTTTGACCATTGGAAACTGTATAGCATGTGAATATATAACTATCTTTTAACATTCAGTCCATTCCATACTAGTTCAAATCAGTTATAAAGATCTGAGAGTTTTGTTCACGTGCACGTACGTGCTTGCACGTGCATAAATAATTCGACCATCTCGATACATTACAAGTCTTACCATATGAGTACAACAGAAGTTTCACAACTGTTCAATGAAAAACGACAAATTAACGGCAACTCAAAACTACAAAGACCGAAATCAATGCACGTGCATACACGTGCGCGTGAGTACGACACAACAATTTTGTTGATGCTAATCAATAGACATTTGAACAATATACTTACTATATGAATTTGGTATCGATTGCTTCACTCATAAGAAAGTTATTGGGATTTCAAAATCGTCCAATCAGAATTAAGCGCACGTGCATGCGCATGCAGGGAAGTGATTTTGAGAGTATTAATAAATTGACAGGCCCAAAACATACCTGCAACCTAATTTTCAAACCTATTCATTGCAATCTCAAAATGTTATAGACCAATACTTAAATTTAGACGTCAAAAATTACATTGCACGCGCATTCACGTGCACGCGATTTTCATAATGGAAAATTTGTCGACACCATTTCATAGACATTCATATCATAGATCCTCAGGGTAAATTTGAATTCATTTCAGTTTTTAATTCAATAGTTATGACCATTTTAGTACCCGAAAAATGAAAGAAAAGCTATGCACGTGCATACACGCGCACGTGAGTATGACTCAGCATCAATGTTGATGTCATTCAATAGACATTTGATAGATATACTTACAGTATAAATTTCATATTGTTTCCATCATTTATAAGAAAGTTATGGCGATTTGAAAATCGTCCAATCACAATTTAGCACACGTGCATGCACGTGCCGGATGGTAATTATGACTGTACACTTTTGTTAAGAATATCAAGATACATATACAATACAAGTTTGAAAAGATTTTGACAAAAAACAAAAAAGTTATGGTCATTGAATTAATTGAATATTCAAATGTCAATGCACGTGCGTGCGCATGCGTGTTTGCAATTTTTATTACATCGGTCTGTAGATATTTGGCATGTCTACCTATCCTGTAAATATCATTAAATTTCCTTAATTGGTATGAATGTTATAAACGGTTTTGTATTATCCAATCAAATTGAAGCACACGTGCATGCGCGTGCAGAATTGAAATTTTGATGATGCCAAACAGTTAAGGGTCTCAAGTTATACCTGCAATATAAATATCAAACGATTTCATTAAAAAATAAAAAAAAGTTAGACACATTCCAAAATTTGTAAACAAAAAATCCAATGCACGTGCATGCACATGCATGCATTTTCAGACAAAATGACGTTCGTTCCGCACATCTACAAAGAGTATTCTATCATCCTAAAAAGGTTTCATCTTGATCCCTTCAGTAGTTTCTGAGAACACTCGTGGACAAAAAAGGGTGACAAGAATAAAGAAAGAATAATAAAAATAACTAGATGCGATCTCGTTGCGAGCAACGAGTGGGTCTTCCGTCCAATTTTAGATGAGATGAGATAAGATTTTGACTGAGATTTTCGTTCTGTCTAATCAAAAGATACTCGAGAGAAAAGTTAGGAATTGTGACACTAATCAAACTGTTAAGGTGAGCCATGAGACCCATTTGCATTTTTCATGATGTTGTCCGAAAGATCTTGCAAAAGTTGTTCAGGATGTCTTATTAAAAGTTTTTTGACAAAAATGTTTTAGATTGCAACAATAACCCAACTGTACAGATGAGCCATGAGTCCCGCAGGCCTATTTCTTAACATTGTTAGTTAACGTTTGCGAAAGTGAACAACTTTTGTTCTACATGTCTTATCAAAAGTTTCTCAAGAAAAAAGTTATTGATTGTGACACTAATCAAACTGTTCAGGCGAGCCATGAAGCCCATTCGCCTTTTTCATGATGTTGTTTGAAAGATCTTGCAAAACTGAACAACTTTTGTTCTAGATGTCTTATTTAAAGTTTCTTGACAAAAATGTTATAGATTGCAACAATAACCCAACTGTTCAGGTAAGCCATAAGACCCACAGGCCTATTTCTTAACATCGTTAGTTAACGCGTGCGAAACTGACCAACTTTTGTTCTACATGTCTTATCAAAAGTTTCTCCAGAAAATAGTTATTGATTGTGACACTAATCAAACTGTTCAGGCGAGCCATGAGGCCCGTTGGCCTTTTTGATGATGTTGTTCGAAAGATCTTGCAAAACTGAACAACTTTTGTTCTAGATGTCTTATTAAAAGTTTCTTGACAAAAATGTTATAGATTGCAATAATAACCCAACTGTTCAGGTGAGCCATGAGACCCGCAGTCCTATTTCTTAACATTGTTAGTTAACGCTTGCGAAACTGAACAACTTTTGTTCTACATGTCTTGTCAAAAGTTTCTCGAGAAAAGAGTTATCAATGTTATTAATTGCGATACAAATTTTACTGTTCAGGCGAGCTATGATGCCCGGGAGCCTTTTTTAAGATATCATTAAATAGATCTCGCAAAACTGAACAACTTTTATTCTACATGTTTTATCAAAAGTTTCGTGAGAAAAAAGTTAATCATTATAACAGAAATTCAATGGTTCAGGCGAGCCATGAGGCCCATGGGCCTATTTCTTGAGATGACACGACAGATCTCAATAAACTGTACAACTTTTGTTATATATGTCTAAACAAAATATTTACGAGTAAAAAGTTCTGATTTAAAACGTGGAAAAAAATTGGACACTTTTTAAAGCTCCATTTTCGACCCCTACCGAGCTTCCATACTAGGCACTTCCGGAAATTTTGAAAATCCAGGTGCACAACTACAACATGTCGTCTAACATCACTGAAAATTTCAGCACTCTAGCTTTTATCGTTTTTGAGTTTTTGTCTGGACAAAATGGTCATCTGAAAATCGATAAAAGGGGGATAACTTCCAACCGGAAGTGATTTTTCAAAAATTGAAACGGCGGTACAAACTTCAAATGGCAACGCATCAATCCTGAAAATTTGAAGCAAATCGATCCAGCCATCTCTGAGAAATCTTCTGCACAAAAATCGGTAAGGAGAAAAAAAAAAGAATAATAATAATAACTAGATGCGATCTCGTTGCGAGCAACGAGTGGGTCTTCCGCCCAATTTTAGATGTGATGAGATAAGAATTTGACTGAGATTTTCGTTCATAAATAATGATACAAATATATTATCTAGACGTACAATTTAGCTTCAGTAATGTTTTACAAATATTGATCATTTAAGTGTTATAAATTAAAGACTCTCTGCCCCTCTCGGCCACTAATTAAAGGGGTCAGCCTTTTTTCGAGAAAAAAGTTAATAATGTTATTTGCTGCGATACAAATTCGACTGATCAGGCGAGTCATGTCGCCCGGAGGCCTATTTTTTGATATCATTCTAAATATATCTCGCAAAACTAAACAAATTTTGATTTACATGTCTTATCAAAATTTTCTTGAGAAAAAAATTATTGATTGCGACATTTATCAGACTGTAAAGGCGAGTCATAAGGCCCGAGGGCCTTTTTCTTGATATCGTTTGAAAGATCTTGCAAAACTGAACAACTTTTGTTTTACATGTCTTATCAAAAGTTTCTCGAGAAAAAACTATCGATTGTGACACTAATCAAACTCTTCAGGCGAGCCATGAGGCCCTTTCGCCTTTTTCATGATGTTTTTCGAAAGATCTTGCAAAACTGAACAACTTTTGTTCTAGATGTCTTATTAAAAGTTTGACAAAAATGTTATAGATTGCAACAATAACCCAACTGTTCAGGTGAGCCATGAGATCCGCAGGCCTATTTCTTCAGATCGTTAGTTAACACTTGCGAAACTGAACAACTTTTGTTCTACATGTCTTATGAAAAGTTTCTCGAGAAAAAAGTTATCGATTGTGAAACTAATCAAACTCTCCAGGCGAGCCATGAAGCCCGTTCGGCTTTTTCATGATGTTGTTCGAAAAATCTTGCAAAACTGAACAACTTTTGTTCTAGATGTCTTATTAAATGTTTTTTGACAAAAATGTTATAGACTGCAACAATAACCCAACTGTTCAGGTGAGCCACGAGACCCGCAGGCCTATTTCTTCAGATCGTTAGTTAACGCTTGCGAAACTGAACAACTTTTGTTCTACATGTCTTGTCAAAAGTTTCTCGCGAAAAAAGTTATTAATGTTATTAATTGTGATACAAATTTGACTGTTCAGGCGAGCCATGATGTCTGGGGGCCTATTTTTTGATATCCTTAGATAGATCTTGCAAAATTGAACAACTTTTATTCTACATGTTTTATCAAAAGTTTCGTGCGAAAAAAGTTAATCATTGTAACAGAAATTCAATGGTTCAGGCAAGCCATGAGGCCCATGGGCCCATTTCTTGATATGGCACGAAAGATCTCAATAAACTGTACAACTTTTGTTATATATGTCTAAACAAAATATTTACGAGTAAAAAGTTATGATTTAAAACGTGGAAAAAAATTGGCCACTTTTCTAAACTCCATTTTCGACCCCTACCGAGCTTCCATACTAGGCATTTCCGGAAATTTTGAAAACCCAGGTGCACAACTACAACATGTCGTCTAACATCACTGAAAATTTCAGCACTCTAGCTTTTATCGTTTTTGAGTTTTTGTCTGGACAAAATGGTCATCTGAAAATCGTTAAAAGGGGGATAACTTCCAACCGGAAGTGATTTTGCAAAAATTGAAACGGCGGTACAAACTTCAAATGGCAACGCATCAATCCTGAAAATTTGAAGCAAATCGATCCAGCCATCTCCGAGAAATCTTCTGCACAAAAATCGGTAAGGAGAAAAAAAAAGAATAATAATAATAATAATAAGAAAAGTGAAAAATCAACAATAGAATAATAGAAGGGTCTTCCGCTGAAGACGGAAGACCCTAATAATAAGAAAAGTGAAAAATCAACAATAGAATAATAGAAGGGTCTTCCGCTGAAGACGGAAGACCCTAATAATAAGAAAAGTGAAAAATCAACAATAGAATAATAGAAGGGTCTTCCGCTGAAGACGGAAGACCCTAATAATAACTAGTACTTATTGTAACGGGGACCGTTACATATGTTCCCCAAACATTCCCCCATTTAGTAAGTGGTGACATTTATTTCAGTACAAGTCGTTTTGACCATTGCAAACTGTGTAGCATGTGAATATATAACTATCTTATAACGTTCAGTCCATTTCATACTAGTTCAAATCAGTTATAAAGATCTGAGAGTTTTGTGCATGTGCACATACGTGCATGCACGTGCATATACATAATTCGACCATCTCGATACATTAGAAGTCTTATTATATGAGTACAAGAGAAGTTTCACAACTGTTCAATGAAAAACGACAAATTAACGGCACCTCAAAACTACAAAGACCGAAATCAATGCACGTTCATACACGTGCGTGTGAGTACCACACAGCAATTTTGTTAATGCTATTCAATAGGCATTTGAACAATATACTTACTATATGAATTTGGTATCGATTGCTTCACTCATAAGAAAGTTATTGGGATTTCAAAATCGTCCAATCAGAATTAAGCGCACGTGCATGAACGTGCAGGGAAGTGATTTTGAGAGTATTAATAAATTGAGAGGCCCAAAACATACCTGCAACCTAATTTTCAAACCTATTCATTGCAATCTCAAAATGTTATAGACCAATACTTAAATTTAGACGTCAAAAAATACAATGCACGCGCATTCACGCGCACGTGATTTTGATAATGGAAAATTTGTTGACACCATTTCATAGACATTCATATCATAGATCCTCAGGGTAAATTTGAATTCATTTCAGTTTTTAATTCAATAGTTATGACCATTTTAGTACCCGAAAAATAAAAGAAAAGCTATGCACGTGCATACACGGGCACGTGAGTATGACAAAGCATTAATATTGATGTCATTCAATAGACATTTGATAGATATACTTACAGTATAAATTTCATATTGTTTCCATCATCTATAAGAAAGCTATGGCGATTTGAAAATCGTCCAATCAGAATTTAGCACACGTGCATGCACGTGCCGGATGGTAATTATGACTGTACACTTTTGTTAAGAATATCAAGATACATATACAATACAAGTTTGAAAAGATTTTGACAAAAAACAAAAAAGTTATGGTCATTGAAAGAATTGAATATTCAAATGTCAATGCACATGCGTGCGCATGCGCGTTTTCAAATTTTATAACATAGATTTGTAGATATTTATAATTTTTACATATCCTGCAAATATCATTAAATTGTCTTAATTTACATGAAAGTTATAAACAGTTTTGTCTTATCCAATCAAATTGAAGCACACGTGCATGCGCGTGCAGAATTGAAATTTTGACGATGCCAAACGGTTAAGGGTCTTTAGTTATACCTGCAATATAAATATCAAACGATTTCATTGAAAAATAAAAAAGTTAGACGCATTCCAAAGTTTGTAAACAAAAAATCCAATGCACGTGCATGCACATGCATGCATTTTCAGACAAAATGACGTTCGTTCCGCACATCTACATAGAGTATTCTATCATCCTAGAAAGGTTTCATCTTGATCCCTTGAGTAGTTTCTGAGAACACTCGTGGACAAAAAAGGGTGACAAGAATAAAGAAAGAATAATAATAATAACTAGTACTTATTGTAACGGGGACCGTTACAGATGTTCCCCAAACATTCCCCCATTCAGCAAGTGGTGTCATTTATTTCAGTACAAGTGGTTTTGACCATTGCAAACTGTGAAACATGTGAATATATAACTATTTTATAACGTTCAGTCCATTTCATGCTAATACAAATCAGTTATAAAGATATGAGAGTTTTATGCACGTGCACGTACGTGCATATAAATAATTCGACCATCTCGATACATCAGAAGTCATACTATATGTGTAGAAGAGAAGTTTCACAACTGTTCAATGAAAAAGGAGAAATTAACGGCAACTCAAAACTACAAAGATCGAAATCAATGCACGTGCATACACGTGCGCGTGAGTACCACACAGCAATTTTGTTGATGCTATTCAATAGACATTTGAACAATATACTTACTATATGAATTTGGTATCGATTGCTTCACTCATAAGAAAGTTATTGGGATTTCAAAATTGTCCAATCAGAATTAAGCGCACGTGCATGCGCGTGCAGGGAAGTTATTTTGAGACTATTAATAAATTGAGAGGCCCGAAACATACCTACAACCTAATTTTCAAACCTATTCATTGCAATCTCAAAATGTTATAGATCAATAATTAAATTTAGATGTCAAAAATTACAATCCACGCGCATTCATGCGCACGCAATTTTGATAATGGAGAATTTGTTGACACCATTTCATAGACATTCATATCATAGATATCTCAGCGGTTCTTGAGAAGAAGATTTTTAAAGATTTTTCCTATATATTTGTATGTAAAACTTTGATCCCCTATTGTGGCCCCATCCAACCCCCGGGGCCCATGATTTGAACAAACTTGAATCTGCATTATGTCAGGAAGCTTTCAGGTAAATCTCAGCTTTCCTGGCTCAGCGGTTCTTGAGAGGAAGATCTTTTAAGAGAAGCTGTCAGTAATCATGTAGAATTTTTTGGAAAGTGCAAAAAAAAAATTATTGAAAAATTCTATAATTTTATGCAGCGTTATTGATAAAATCATTCAAAACGCATGTGTGAGTCACTTAAACTCAAATAACACAGAGTTATTGATCACTTTGTTGTTACCATGGTAACAAGGACAAAGTTCTTGAAAAAAAACAGTGAAATATACCTCTTTAAAGTCCAAAATAAATACAATTAAGATAATAAGATGCATATTTTTTTAGTTTAAGGTAAATGGAAAAGGCTTATATAAAATTTTGTTGAAATAAGAAATTTAAATATCTCAGCAAAAAATGGTTTCCATGGCAACCAACATACCTTGCATTGTATACAGTCAAAAATTCAATAAAACAATAGATTTTTGAGCTAACTTTTTTCAAGAACGCAACACAATCATGCAAGGTCTTTCATATAGAAAGAAATAACAAATGTTAGATTTTTATTCAAAAAAATAAAATCAGTTAAACAACTTTTAGTTTTTTGTTACTGACCTTACCAAAAACTCCAATTTTTTTTCATGTTCAGTTACATTTTCGAAAATCTATCTAATTACTAGGCTAATGATCTAATTTAGGTCAAGAACATTTGCCTTCTGGGTGCATCAATTACTTTCTAATGACATGCTAAATTCTATTGAACCTTGTAAATGACCTTGTCCTACAATCTCAAGGTCACATACATTAACCAATGACCTTCATATTTAATCAGTTGACCTAAACTGCATTTGGATTTAAATTAAACTTGTATATATCTTTATCTACTAACGAACCTGTGTATTTTTTTTAAAATCACATATTGCTGTGGTTTATATATATTATAGTTTATATATGATTGCGCCCATGACAAATGGTCCTTATGGCATATTCAAGAGAACAAAGAAATAACGTCACAAAGATTTGACGTTACGTAGGCCTAGCGCCATACGTAAAGATGCATATATCCCTATGTACACGCACATGATTCAAAACCACGTGTTAGATTTAGGCTAGTATGCACGCTTTAAACCAAACCAAAAAGACAATTTGGAAACAATACACAGGTTTGGATAAAATATTTATAGAATTTGTGATATTTAAGAATCTGAATGTTCCGCGTCGGTTTCTTTCGGCAGCGGACCGGCAAAAATAAAACATGTAGGTAACAGCAGATATAGCAGCGCAAATCCATGAAGGTTCATCTAAGATTGTGTTATTTCTTTGAACAATTAATCCTGAATGAATCTGAGGTAAAAAAAAAAAAAAAATCATAATTTTCAATACAAAAGTTGAATCCACTTTCTAAAAAAATCATGATCCGCCTCGGCTGCAATATTTACACTGTCAAGTCGATGTTAAACAGAAGATTTGTGATACATCCCCCAATTTATTAGGTTATACCCTATCATAATTCATTATACATAATTTACAGACTAGTAAACAGTCATGAAAAACTTGAATATTTTTGGGTTTAGTATATTCTGTATGAAAAATCTGTGCGTCTGGTAATCCTATTTATAAATCCAAGAGAGATAACTCTGAGACAATAACTTAGTTACTGAGGTACCCCAAAGGAAAATGAAAGGTGAAGATAACGAACATCGAACAGTGATCATTCTCCTAAATCCCGTAAGCAATTAAATAGATAGTTGGTCAAACACGGACCCCCGGACACTGAATTGATGTGTTAATTTAACCAAATATGAAAAGTTCACTTGCTATTCACATGTTTATTAAACAATTATTACCAGATGCAAATATATCACATTAGGCAGCAGATTTGAAGTCAAATTGTGCAATCTTCGTAACATGATATGTAGGATTTATATCGTTTTCCGGTTTTATAAATTCATTTGAAGCCGACATTAGGGGTCTTCGGAAGATGAATAAGTTATTAACACATTTACAGTCATTGGTCTAAATTTGAGAGTTTCTGACACATATTAGGCCTATAATTTTCCAAGGGGGGGGGGGCAGCTGGAGGGGATGTTCGGGATAAAAAGAAATTAAAAAAACGCAGAGGAATTTCGAATAATTATTGACAAGCAATCAACAACAAAAAACCCACCCCAAATGCATGGCTATAAGAATTGAAACCCAAATAGTGTTATCATTTCCTAACTTCGAATGCAAAAAAATTAACTTATCAAAAATAGGACACCTTCCCCTCACCACCGCCATCCTGGTTCTACATGCCTGGTTTTAAGAGTATAATTTAGGAAACATTGATTATGATATCGAAAACAAATACTCACTGAAAATAGAGATATTGATTTTTTGATACATGTAAGATGTTGGAATAAGTAGGCCTCAAGTATTTCTATATCGAAATTTCTATGAAGTGTATTGTTTTATTACATTTAAAATATGGATGTGGTCTAAAGTACATGAATTACAGAATTTGTAATTGGAAAACGTGTGTGCTATACCCATAGCGTAATGATATAGGGATGGGATATTTGTTAGAGGATCTACCAACAAAATACCCCCTCCCCCCTTCCCCCTTCTCAGCAGAACAACAATCCACATCGTTACGTATACAATATTTTGAAATATGAATTGCATTATAATAGAAATTACATTAACCATTTGATAGAAGATAAATTATTTCAGTGAGAATGAAATACTTTGAATACACAAAAAGTGCGTCACAATGCATGTTGAGTATGACGCAATATGAGGTGAAAGTGTGACATCAGCATTGATACTGATTGAGTGTAGAACATGATTTAGATATTCTTTGGGTTTTTTTTAATGAGAAACAAGTGTTCTACACTAGACATACTTGGAATCTTATTTACCAGTGTTTACTATTAATTTACTAGATCTATCTGTCATTGGGGACAGTTTGTATGAATTTGGAATGATTAAATGGACTCTAACTCTACTATTAACTAACATATCAAATTTAATTTACAGAAAAATAGGCTAATCTCTACACCACCTTTCAAGTTTCCTGTTAAATGAATTTCTTACTGACCATCCAGAATTTGTTATGTTGTCTGCAAAGTGATATTCATTCATTTCTTCCTTTAATTCTAGAGAGTTCACATCAAGGGGGGTAATAATTGTGTAAAATAGTAGGCCCTAGTGTAGAGTTTTGAGGGGTTTTACAAAAAAGGGTAAATTGTTTAACTGTTTTTATTTACCATATTTGTAGTATAAATAACTGTCTTAAAAACGGCATGTAGAATTAATGTCAGCCCTGCTGTGTTTCAGAGAAAATAGTGTCTGAAAAGAAGTCATAATTAAATGCTCTTTTTTACCTTAATTTATGACTTATTCTTAAGAATAAGCAAGAAAATACACATTTTTTTCAATCAG